>NC_134485.1:288970468-289064249 GCF_040206685.1 Ascaphus truei
CCCTGTAGGTGAATCACTGCCCAAAAGCCCTGTAGGTGAGTCACTGGCAATAAGCCCTGCCCGTGAAGTGCCAGAGGCCACTCAAAGTGGCTCTGTTGTGGCTAAAGTTGTTGGCAAACGAAAAAGGAAAATTCAAGAGACAACAAGCAGGCCTGTTACTCGCTCTCAAAAGGAACAAAAAAAATAAATTTTATAATTCACTAAATATGTCTTTGGCCTTGTTTTGTTGACTTCAGATTATCTAATTAATATTGTATGTATGCTGAAGACTGTGTTGTTTCCAAACTTTCAAGTACGTTCTTGTACACGTGAAGTTTTGGAAATGTTAACACTCGTAATTAATGAATAGTGTTATAAATATTTATGTATTAATCGTCTGTTCAGTAATGGTCCACCAGGAGCCAGTTGCTAAGTTTAGAGAAGCTGCCATTGACTTTGCAGCAAAACATTGCTTTTGGGTGTGTTACTTGATGTAATCATTGCATGTGCATATTATTCACATGCAATTATAAAAGCACCTATTTAACTGCAAACATCTTTCTTGTACGTGTACAGCAGGATTTTGTGTTAAATATTACTTACCTTTGCTGGCCATTGTAATGTTGTCCTTTAATCATTTATGTGTTCTTGTTTCAAGAACATCTCTGAATTTATACTAATATATATGTAGTATGTATGGATATATGCACACACACACACACACACACACACACACACACACACACACACACACACTGTGTGTGTGTGTGTGTGTGTGTGTGTGTGTGTGTGTGTGTGTGTGTGTGTGTGTGTGTGTGTGTGTGTGTGTGTGTGTGTATGTATATATAGTACTATCTAAACTGGTATAGATGTATTTACAAAAAACATACACTTCATGCTTCCTTGTGAAAACACAGTATTTTAATAATACAGGCCTAATGTTTGAGAACTATACTAAGTGTGAGCCTCTAACATTATTGGGCGCAAACAAATGTTTATTACTTAAATCACTCATGTTTATCACCATTTAAATAGGTTTCATACAAGGCCTACTTACTGCCATCAATATGTTGTGTGTACTCCTGCAATATAAAAAAATAAATAAAAAAAATTTATATATATATATATATATATATATATATATATATATATATATATATATATATACACATACATACACACACACACACACACACACACACACACACACACACACACACACACACACTTTATATATATATATTTATGAGATATATATATTTATATATATATATAGATACACACGTATTTAAACTCATGCAGACAGGGAGTTAACCAGACTTTCAAATACACACAGAAATGTATGCGGGAAAAAAACATTTCATTTTGCAGGTGTGTGTATTTACTGATATGGCTGTCTAAGCACTATTTTCACACAGTGCTCTTTGTTATTTGTCAAGAAAACTCAATGTTACTGAATTAAAAGTGTAGGAATGTTTTCAGAAACGAGATAAAAAAAGGATACATGTTTGTCCCACATGCGGCTATCACAAACCATAAATGTTCAAGCAATTAAAACTATACATCCAATTGGCGTTTGAAATAAGGAGTTACAGTTTATACTTTTGTTGACCTTGAAAAGGAAACACAGCCATTTGTTAGCCATTGAGCAGTTTCATTTTGATGAGCAAAGAACAGATACCTGCACACATCTTTTGTGCTAATCTGCAATGGCTGATGAATTCGTGAAAAATATGAATCCGAATTTAGGGTATAAATACATGGTATCAGAAGCTATTTTGAGAACTTGCGGACACCAAGCGAGCACACGCCAAATCTATGATTTGATTCGAGCAAAATATTCTTATTACCAAGACCGTGGGCATGCGCGCAATTTTAATTCCTCAATAAGATTCACTTTATCAACTAATGACTTTTTTGAACGTGTGCAGGATAAGCTAGAAGACAACTATGGTTTCTGGAAGATTGCCAAAGAAAAACATTTCACCGTGAAAGAGGGCACATATATTGTGGTTAAAGGCATATTTATTCCTAATGCCAATAGCAATGGATCCGCTACTACTGTTCCGTGTGAATCGATACCTGCTGCAATATCTGCACCCTCCATTCCTGAAACCCACATTGTACAACAACAAAACTACTATGATTATGTACCAAGCCTTTCAGCTGAAAATGCATTGGAATGGGTACCCGAAGAAATGAACCTACCTCCCGACCAATTGTTTGAAGAAAGCAGTGGCGATTCCTATGAGCGCTTCATGGAGGAGATGTGTGTCATACTGGATTCAGCGGGTGGGTCAAGCGTGGATGAAAAAGCCTTGCATTTCTGGAGCGACCAGTTGCAGCCAGACGAAGAGTTAATTCTAGAAGAATGGTAAATATAACAACCGTTATGCGTTGACTCTGCGTTTAAATGGTTTTTTTTTTTTGTAACCACCATTTTCCCTTTCAATGCGTGGATACAGCGTAACATTGCAGACTGCATAACATGTAGCGATCACAAAGAAATTGTTTCCGAATACAATATAGTAGAACCTGAAAGAGTAGTACACATTGCTGACGGAATAAATATACGTACTTTCCTATCACTTTAAACATATTAGCAACATGTTACCATAACTCTAACACATACCTGTTTTGTTATCATGCAACATCTACAACATTTAAAAGCGGGTCCACCACGTATGACGTGGGACCCTTGTCATGGCCCAAGGCGTCCTTAAAAAGGATTACGGATGTAAGTCCCGCCCCCAAGCGACGTGCGCGCCTCAAAGCCTATTGGCTGTCATGTTTTGTTATAGTAACGGTAACTGCAGTGTGTCATGCGTGCGGCTCACTGTTTGTAGGCGTCAACTGGGCGTTAGCCGAATGTTAATTGAGTGGGAGGAGTGTTAGCGTGCGTTTCACGCTGGCTTAACATGACGTCACACGTATTGCATTTGCGCATTGTGTTATCGGCCGTCCTTTCTGTCCAAACACGTCTGTTTAAAAAGAATACAGATGTACTAGTTTAGAACGAATGTAGTTTCATCTTCATTGTATTTGAAATAAAGATTTTATGTTTACTGGTATTTTCAACATGTATTGAACGCACAACGTACGCTTTGTTTTGCGCATGCGCTAACAGTTAGTGGAGCCAAGCGTGAAGTGCGTGCGCACACTAAGATGTGCGCGCACATTTGTCAGTATACAGGCAACGTTCACTTCATATACATAGTTATGCCTGCTAAAAATGTAAATAAAAATTACATACTGATGTACACTTGTAGTTCTAACATATAAGTGAGTGACGTGTGTATGTACACAATCATATAGAGCTGTGTAACGCGTTGTCACGGATACATATATAGTAAGGTGCCATATTTGACCATCATTTGTTTGCTGTATTTCAGAGATGTCGGGGAAGATACAATCGGATCAATGTATGATTTCAGAAGAGTCTACCTTTATATGAGATGATTGTGAGGAGGAGCCACCGACTACTATACTACATATGGAACTAATTTTATATTGCTTGCAGCGCTTATTAACAAACAATTAAAAATATGATACCCTTATGCCTATATTGCATAAGCACTTAATTAACATAATGATGTTGCAAAAGAGTGCCTCATGAATTTTTATTGAGTGTTCTTTAATGACTACTATCATTTTATGACATGGTGTGTTTTATATATAACAACCATTCCCACTCTGCTAACACATTTGTGTATTCTATTGTGTAATGGAACGTATGACTGTCGAAACTATGTAACAATAATAATAAGAATAATAATAATTATAATATGAGCATGTTAATGTATAGCGCTGCTAGTTGTACACAGCACTTTACAGACACCTTTTTCAGCCTGAGGTCCCTGGCCCGTGGAACTTACAATTTATTTTTTGCCGCATGAGGCACAGGGAGATAAAGTGACTTGGCCAAGGTCACAAGGAGCCGACACCGGGAATTGAACCAGACTCCCCTGCTTCAAAATCTCAGTGCCAGTGTGTGTCCTTACTCAGTGAGCCACTCCTTCTCCCAATGTAAAGGACACTTACAACCAAGTAGCCATTTCTTGTTAAAAATCTCTTGTTACATGGGTATGTTGATAAAATGGTTTGGGACTGTAGCAAATAATGTTATTGGCTAGATGTTGTGGTCCCCTACAATGCATGATGTTCTGAATATCACATCAACATCATGTAATGAAGTACGTTTCTGTGTATATTTCATTAACCTAACTAACTATAGTTTACTGTGTTTATTAAACGTTCTAAAAATACATAGTATAGTCAATATGATGATATAAGCTACCATAATAAAGCTGGTGTTATCATTTGTCGGTGTTATACATGGATCCTACACAAATTGATACAGACACAAACAGTTGTCTTAAAAAGTGTGTCTATGCTAATGTGCACGTGATTGACGTTACAATTGTGAGAATACTTGATAATTATCATCATGATAATGATGAAGTGACGTGATTTATATTCCTAAAATATTACCAACATTGTCATATTGGTAAATTAGAAATGCTAAATGACAGTAACATTTGCGACAAAATTGTCTTTTCTGTTAACAGTTTTACACTTGGTACATGTAGGACACATCCACACACGTGTGAATTATACATACACATGTCACAAATGTAAATTAATGTTGCCTATTAATTCCTAGCATTAAAAAACACCTACATTGCTAAATATAAGATGTAGTACGCATTGATGTGATTACAGGCATTCATGCATGGAGTGTTATGATCAGTCAATTTCATCCGTGATGAATGAGCTCCCGTAAGTAAACAAATAAGTACAGTTATCCCCTTTTCTCCAAACACCTCTATATTACATTAATGGAATTTATAAGGAAACATACATAAAATGTGATGAAATGGGAGTAATCATTTTCTAATACAATGCACATGAAAGCTCAAGAGTAGCTAAATGCATATACATGATACAGAAAGTACATGTATGTTACATTTGTGTTAAAACCAATATGTTGGGTTTTTACTTCAAATAATTATAGGAAGATTGATGTAGGCACATCTTATGAGAGATGTCAGCAAATATACATACCATGATCAGTCATACTGGAGATATACCTATAATGCAAAGGAACAATATATAAATTGCAAACATTGACATGCCATCTTCAGTACCGTAAACAACACAGCAAAGTGTGTATTTGGTATTACATGTGCAACACCATGTATATTTAATCACATTCAAAATGTAAATCAGCCTGGTGTACACATCATATGGATGTACATGTTACACTGCACCAATAACATTGTATGTAAGCATACTAGAAGCATGAATGAGTATGGGCATAATATGTGTATTGTCTTAGCATAAGGAACAACACAATGCTAAAATATTAGTGCTTTGTTACCCCAGTTGTATTCACATACACACAACTAAAGTACAATTGAAGAGGGATTATATAACCTGTGCAACAATAACATACCGGTGCCACATCCCTTTGTGCACACAGCAGAGAGAAGAAAGGTGTGCAACCCATATTCATCTGTGTCCTACCAGAAGGGTATATAAAAAAACATTATTGTTAAGATAACATAATGTAACTATAAAAGTAGAACTTGGAACATATATGTTTTTACTTACAAGAAAAAAATGAATTGATGAGATTCTGGCGTGTCTGGCCACCACTGGCTGTTTGTTCATTTTCAGCAGCTACATGGGTGGGATGCTCGTCTACCAAAGGCTCAGCTAGGTCTGACTGTACATTGTGCCTGAGTGCAACATTGTGCAAAATGCAACAGGCAAGGATAATATCAGACACTTTTTGAGGCTTGTATAGAAGAGCCCCACCAGTTCTGTCCAGACACCTAAATCTGGTCTTGAGTAGGCCAAATGTCCTCTCTATAACAGATCTTGTAGATATATGGGCTGCATTGTACCTCTCCTCTGCTTCAGTTTGAGGGTTTAGCACCGGAGTCAAGAGCCACGGCCTAATTCCGTATCCTGAGTCACCTATAATGAATGGAGCACACATAAGCTGACATTAGTGATCAAATTGTACAATGCCAACATTCCTAAATAAAAATGTGTTTTGTGTTAGAACATGTAAATGTGTACTCACCCAGCAGCCAACCATGTTCAAAATGTCCCTCTTCGAACGCATGGAAGACTGAAGAGTTCCTCAGGATAGAGGAATCGTGACTGGAACCAGGGAATTTGGGTACCACATGCATTATCCTCATCGTCGCATCACATACCACCTGTTCATTGAGTGAATGGTAGTGCTTACGATTGCGGTACACATGCTCACTCTGACTAGGTGCAATCAAAGCAACATGTGTGCAATCGATTGCACCCAGCACACATGGTATCCCTGCTATATTATAAAAGCCAGTCCTGACTTCCAGCCACTCTGTCGCCTCTGTAGGAAAATGAATATAATTCCTAGCGCGTCTATTGAGTGCATAGAGAAACTGGGTCAAGGCCCGCGAGAATGTAGATTGCGAGAGCCCGCCCACTATGCCCACAGTTGTCTGGTATGATGCGGAAGCAAGATAATGTAATGAGCACAGCATTTTAACAAGCCCAGGGACTGCACGACCTCTGGCTGTGAAAAAATCTAAATCTCCCCTTATCTCCTCATAAAGAGATAAGATTGCTGCTGAACTCAAACGATAGCGACTTACAATCTCCTCCTCACTCATCCCATCTAACAGGGTTCTCTCCCTGTACAGACGCGGACGAGGCACAACTTGTCTCCTCTGTCTTCTCCTCTGATCTCCTGTCCCTCTACCTGTCCCTCGGCCTGTCCCTCTCCCTGTCCCTGTCGTATCCGCGTGACTGTCCCTGTCACTGTCCCTCGGTGTGTCCCTCCCTTGCCCTATATGATTCTCTTGATCATCAAGCATGTCATAGAAAAGAATGTTCCTCCGTCTCCTAAACAATCTCAACATTTTGAAATGAGTCGCTGTGAATGAGCAGGTAATGGGCGTCCTTTAAATAGGTATGTGATGATGTCAGGTGACATAGTAAAATGCAAGGTGTTACACTGGCGACACACTTTATTCGAGCTTGGCTAGTCCCACGAATTCGGGTATACCCGGGTGTATTGAGGTTTGTGACTGTTTTCTGCCCGAGTGCATTGAGTTATTTTCCAAGCAGGGATTGAAGCATTTTATTCCCGCTGGCTGCAATACTGCACAGTATATATATATATACTACATTACAATTCATGAATTTATGCCATCTGGTAGACACGCGAAGCATTGCAGCCTATTAAATCCTAATCATTATCATTTAACAAATCAGCCGCCCATCAGCCAGGCATGAACCCAGGCTGGGAAGGCAAATGCAACGGGGCTTGTCAGAGGTGAGGAGCGGCGCATTCCAGGTATCTGCCAGGTACATACTGGGTATTTGCTCGAATAAAGTGTGTCGGTGCAGTACATTAACATAATAAAGTACTTCTGTGGCAAGCTGTGTGCAGTTGTTGTTATAAGTATTTGTTGTGTGTATTCTGCAGGGAATGATGATATTTGCCAATGATGTGACGTGAAGCTTTGTACAAACATTGCTTGCAAATAAATAGTTGCATGTGCAATGCATGTAAAACTTCTGAACGCAACAGTCAGTCATGTAATTAGACAAAAAGGCTGAGATTGACGTGGGAAAAGTTTTGTGTAACATGTGTAATTAGCCATGTTATTGTGACATGTTGACAACAATGAATAGTCGTGTGCATATGCATGCATTTCTGTAAGGAGGATAGTTGCTATAGAATGAGTTTACAAGGTGTCCCAATGATGAATTACTGTACATGTGTGTATAAGTTAGGTTGAAGTGCTTGTAATGCAACGGTTACAATGTAAACATGCAATGTGATTGATCGTCCAATAAGTGACGTCATGAAAATAGGGAGGACCAAACGTAGATGTAAACATGAGAATTTAGATGTACATGAACGTTTAAAGATGCGTGACACATTACAAGCATTGTGTAATGTAAAAGAACATGAATATACGGTGTATGTGTTAGATGTGTGACATGTGTAACATCATGTAAATAATTGTCGCTCAGTTCAGTAAAATGTGTGATATGATGTGAGGTTCTCCTTTAAGAGTTGAGTATAGTATTTTCCCTTGGCACATCATCACATGATGAGTAATGTGACACGCAAATGCTGACAACATGTAAAAGTAGAATGTTATGCAAATAATACACGTCAGCTGTGACACAATGCAGGGAATGCCCCCACACTGTAATGCAAATGACGTTTGTATTGTGAGCAATGAAACGTAAACAGTACTATACTGTTATACGTCCCCGCTCCCTTGACTCCATTGATGTACAGAAGATTTTTTTTTTCTAAGTGTCGTTCCGGCAGCCTTAGCTATCGTTCTCCCCTCCAAACTGCCAACTTTAGTTGGCGGGAGAAATTGGCCATAACATCTCAATTTCGTAGTGCTGATCAGCCCCGATAAGCTGATTTTTTTTGTTGAATCCAGCCGATTTAAAAAAGTGGCGATCAGTGGCGAAAACAGGCCTATCGGCAGCCGACTGGCCATAACAAAATTATCAGCTCCGAAACCTGGCGAAATCAAGCACTTATCGGCGCTTACTGAATCTCAAACCCAATTTTGGCTATAAAATGGCGATAATTCCCTTATCAACGCTTACTGCATGAGGCCCTTAATCTCATGTGTTCTAATATTCTTTCCTTAAAAAGTCTGGTATTTTTTCTTGTTTTATTTTGTGGCACTTTTTTTTTTAGGTTGCAGGCATGGTTTAGCACAGTCACAATAAATGGGTTTATTGGCAAGTGAACGTATTGTACTGTTATGCCAATGTTATTTTAGTGTGTATTTCTTTTGTTTTACAAACAAATGGGCAAACGTGCTATTAGCCATTTTTTAACCCCTTCATTTCTATCGCAGTTACTAACAGCTAAGGTAATTACGGGGTTAGTGGCCAGTAGTTCATTTTTTTTCATCTACTGTTGCTGAGCACAGACGATGAGGTGGACGAAGATGAGGACGAGGGCAGCATTAATACTGGCAGGGGTAAGTAGAACTTTAATTTACTTTATGCTGGCTGGATAATGTTTTACTTTTAATGGACAAATGCGCTATTATACAGATTTGGATAATAGGAATTTTGCCCATTATTGTACTGTATATATTAAGGGATGGGGGGTGATGGGGGTAGAGAGGGTGGGTAGTAGGGTAATGTTTCTTGGCGTAGAGGGTGTGGAGGTTAGTTGCACCAGGGTGGGTGGTTAGGGCTCTCGTGTGAGTAGCGGGAGGGGTTAACCCATTAATTACCATCGCGGTTACCACACTATGGTAGTGTAGGGATTTAACTCCTCCTGCAATCTTCCCGGTAGGCCTAACCACCCCCCCTGGCACAACTATCCCCTTTAACCACCCATCTACCCCAAGAAAACCCCTACCTCATGGTTCCTGACTTTCGATTATTCTTCTGAATACCTTGATAACACAAATGTAAGACCGTGAGGTAGGGTCATGCCAAACCATTTGACTTGGCAGTGATTTAATCAAAGCCACAAGAATAGGCCCTTATGACTCTGTTTTCAAAATTTTCATTTATCAGCAAATTAGATGCTTCCTCTGGATTTTGGCAGCTGAAACTAACAGAAGAAAGTTCAAAAGTATAATAATGTAATACTGCATCTGGTAAATTCAAATTTTTACATTTACCTTCAGCGCCAGAGTTATATCACAAAACTACACATGATTTCTGAATATATTGAGAATGTCCATACCTCCATGGATGACAGTTTTTGGAGTTCAACAGAAGAAGCACATGATTATCGGTTTCAAAAGGTAATGGAAGCAACTAGAAATGGGAGCAGGAGAGCACACCAAAAGCATGTAATCGTGTAATATCTTTTAATGAAACATATCGATTTTTACAACAACAGTAAGTAATGCAATTACCAAATGGTATCTTGAACCCCTCATGTAAGTGAGAGTCTTTAAGGTTACCTTAGCGGGAAAGACCTGCAGTGTAAGCTGATCTTCTGGGCACCAAGGCATCCCACTCCATGCGATCTGTATCCTTGTAGACGTCAGCATCGGAATCAACCGATGATGTCACCTCCAGAGGAGAGCCTCGGGCTGTTCTTTACAGCTTATGTGCTGGGTATTGTTCAACACGTTTCTCAAGGTGATCCTTGCTTCCTCAGGAGAAGGGTGTCTATACACACTTCTGTGTGTATATTGGGTGTTCATGGAGTCTTTATAAAGCTCAATAATTAACCCTTGCTAGTAGGGAAATTGTCTATATGGGATAACAAATAAGGTTTCATTATCTAATAGTAAATATTTAATAGGCTGCACAGGTTGAGCACTTTATTCAAATCTAAATGACCATCACAAGGAAAATGCCAATGCTTTTTAAAATAATTTTATAAATATAATGAGCTGCTTCATTGTACAGATGGACCATGATATATGTGTAATTGGCCCCAAATAGTCTGCCCCTCATTCTCCGCTTCACCGTGCACCTCGTCGCACTGAGCCACAACTGGTCCATATAGAACTTGTTTGTAGTCAGATGCAGTGTCGAGAAGTCAGGGAGCGCAGACACCAGGATAAACATGAAAGGAAAAAAACATAACGCAAATAATAGTGCAATACTGTATGATTGAGGGATGGTGAAACTAAAATGGGAACATGGAAGGTGGACAAAAATGAAAATTGCTACACAGATGGATAAAATGACAAATGGATTTAGTAGGTAAACATCATGGAGCACACAGATGCAGTGGGAACTTACAAGAAAGCCCCAGAATTCAGGCAATGGAAATAGAGCACAGTCAGTGTCCGTTGTGGGAGATAAGAAACCTGTGAGACAATTTCCCTACTAGCAAGGGTTAATTATTGAGCTTTATAAAGACCCCATGAACACCCCATATACACACATGTTTATCCTGGTGTCTGCGCTCCCTGACTTCTCGACACTGCAACTAGTTAAGGATCTACAAGGAAGATCCATTGAAGGTTGAGCTGCAATTGAACACTGGTTGTATATTTTCATTTTAATATCTTTATTTCAATTTTATTTGTTGATTTATTACAATTTGCAATTTCCCCCCACCTGGAACACCCTCAGGAGCGCCTGGTGATTTCTGTGTTCTTTGTAGTCAGATGGAATTTTTATTTCAGAAATGTATTATCCAGGTAATGTATTTTCATTAGCAATAGGATCCCTCTTGGCCCACGGTGATAGTGATTTTGTTTCCACTAGTTGCAGTTGTTGTTTTTGCGATCCTTCAGCTCAGTCATAGTTTAACTGAGATAGGTGCAGTATTAGTGCAGGAATGTAGATACTGTGATGGCAAGGGGTAACCAGGCTATACAATAAAGGTTAAGCCCATCTAGTTACCTCTGAGAACCATGGGTCCCTGGCAGCTACATAGCACCATAAGCTAGGGGCCATGTATTGTAACATGTAAAAGTTAAAGTGTCCCCTGCTTTTCCACTTTTCATGTTTCCTTTGCCCCAGACTCATGAAACTTTCAATGTGTTAGTTTTAGGTGGGATATTTGGGTAGAAATGCAATTGCTTTGTTTGCAGGAGTATGGGGGCCAAAGTTACAGCTATGGGTCTCCCCAAGTTATCCTATGTATTGAAGTATGTTTTATTATAGTTGTGCATTTACTATAAATTTCTATTCAGTCAGCCCGGGCATCCATATGGGTGCTGGGAAGTCTGGATAGACATCGGAGTTCAAAGAGGAGACGGAATGTTGAGAGGTGTTTGGGTGTTAAGTGGCCGGGGCAGGGCAAAGTACTGGGTCCGGAGAACAGATACCTCCTGCGGGGTTGACACTCTGGTCTGCCACACTCAGTGGAGCCTGCCCAGTAGGTGGAAATGGGTTGACTGGGGGAAGCGGCAGAATGTCAGCGCGTTTTCCATTGGTCAATTCATATGTCCCGCCCACGGGGCAACCAAAGCCTGCTTGGCATGCCCCCTCCTCTGACATCAGCCAAGAGATGAGCCCCTGTTTCTATTGGCTAGTGGGATAGGGTTCCCACACTCTGATTGGTCGCTCCTCCTATCTCCATGCTAAGGGTAGCTTAGCAGCGTGTATGTAAGGAGGAAGCCGACTCAGAGAACCTGACATCTAGTGACTTGTATCGATGAAGCTAGGGCGGGCTTTTCAAAGTTACTCTGTCACAAATAGCAGAGCAACCGGCTTCGTTTTAAGCTAGGAAAGTTTGCCCTGCAGAGACAGCAGGCGTCAGGACAAGTTCTGAGAATTGAACACAGCTAGGCTCTTTAGCCGACAAGAGGACCAGAAAGCCCGGGTGTGTACCCCGGTCTGGGTAAACCTTCCGAAGTAGGCGCCCTGTACCTATTTGAGCCTAGATTTCGTCCCCAGACCTCCTAAGGATACCCTTATGGTACAGTTTTTTGATGCCTATCTTGACGTATATAGCTGTATTTATGTCTTTTTTACGCTCTATCCAAAGACCGTTCTGCCTAAATTGTGCTGTTCCCCTATACAGAAGAAATATGTGCCCAACCACTGGTCTGCATACATCGTTGGTTTCGTTTTCGTCTTCCTTGTGATCCATCCTTGAATACATTGGTCTCATTCTACCTCTGCCATACCTGTTCTCTATGCTCATGAGGCACTATATACTTCAACGGGATTATCCCAGATCCTTGTTCTCTACTGGGCTGCTCACTATTCTTTATTGTACATATATAATCTACTCTAGGGCTATACCATACTTCTGTACCAAGATGCCTTGAGATAATCCATCTATACAGTATATCTTATTATAACTAGCTGCACCGTAGCCTCCTAGTTGGGTATCTGTGGGTCAATTATATCTGTCTATACAATATTTGTTCCCTGTCTCCCTATGTGTTGTCTGTATTTTTTACATCCTTTCATTGCTGCCGTGGCATATTGAGAGCTCTGCGGAACAGAATCGGTTCCTGTACTGCCCCATGGAAGTTCCCCTGCTTGGGCAGTCTGCCAAGCCGCCCCATGTGACTTACCACAGCGTCCCTGGTTGCCTTGGCATCGCATTTACTGCTTTCAACGGCGATGGGAGTATCTTGCTCTTATTGGCCGGATTCAGCCGCTGACATCACTACAGGGAGCCAATCAGTAACCAGACATTGCGATGATGACGCGTCAATTATCAACAGTGCAATGTTCTTCCTGGTTCGTCAGGGGACCCATGTGACTACCTTGAACCAATCAGTATGCTCTTCAGCAGGATCCACCTCTGTGTGACGTCACGGTATTTAGTTTGCGTTAATCAGCTGTACTAGGAGGCGACCCGCAAAGTATCCAGTGCTGCTTCCTGAGACGTTTCTCCAACTGGGTGCCCGTAATCCCGTTGAGCCTGTCAGTGCTGGTTATATCTTATGCCTATCTGACTCTGATCCTGTGATATTATTGGCTCGTTTAACCTGTAGCATTCTTGATATTTACCCGTGCATTACTGGCTCATATAGCACTGGTGCTTTAGATTATCTCTGCGAATAATCGGTTATCCTTGTGTTATACTCTACAGTTGGCTGGTTTAATTGCCACTAGCCTCATTTGGTCATACATTTACTAGCGACCAATCGTGGACCACTCGTGGACCACCAGGTGGATGATTTTTAACGACTAGGGAGCAGTCTTTGTGGATGTCATGGGAGACCAGGCATTTACGCCTTTTTACCAGGATCATACATTGAGCAAAACAGGTAAAGTGAAATAAATTGTACATTTATTCGCAGGAAAAGGCATACACACAATGATATACAAACTACATAAGAAGAGAAACACTTACTTGGGAACTGGGGTAACAAACTAGATTTTCCTAGCTAGACAAGAGTCTTTAGTTGACCGGGACTTAGCCCGAATGTCCTGGAACCCAAATTGGCATGTAATTCCAGACGCCACCGCTCCCTTCTCTCCGGAGGACTGTTACGCCGGTGCTGCCCGCAGACCAGACCCGTCCCCTGAGCTGAAGGGGGAAGTGGTAATACACGCACCCGCAGCAAAGGGAGCGCGTCCGGAGTGTGGTATGAAGCGTTGCCAGGCCAGGTGTAGTAAGGTAGACAATACTTGCCGGTACCGGTTGTACAGATAGAGTGAATGATGCCTTGCCGAAGTCAGGGAGTGGAGAGTGGAGATAGGTCGTAGTCCAAGCCGTGTTCAAGGGGTTACCAGAGTGAGCGTTGTCCAAGGAGTGCCGAGATCGAGAGCCAGAGGGGGTAGTCGTACGAGCTGCATCAGTACCTGTGAAAACACTGAGAGAAGTACTTCCATACAGAGACTATGTCGAGCAAAGACTGGGAGCAGAGAGGAGCTAGATAAAGCAGGAAGGTCCAATTAGGAACGGAGGCGGGACAGGAAGAGCTACAGGGAGACACTGCAGATTGGTGCAGGCATAACAGGCCAGGTGAGTCTTGTTAGTAACCTGAGTATGCCCGTGCAGTGTGCGGGGGCGGAACCTGAGGTCCGGGGGACGGGAATAAGAGTGTGCAGACTGAGCGTGCTCCGTAACTCGTGTACGCGTGTGAACCGAGCCAGTGGATGGTGCAGGTGTGCGTGCAGGAGGGCGTGGGCGCGCCCGGCGCTGAGCAGAGGAATCGCTGAGGGGAGTGATCCCACGACGGCGGCAGGGGCGAGGAGCCGTGGAGGCCGGTAAGGCAGGATTGTTTTGTGTGTCCAGGGGCTCCCTGCGGGGAGGGAGTGCTCTGTGTGGGGAGCGAGGAGAACGCTGATTCCTTACAAGGACTTGATTTTGCTTGACCGGGACTTAGCTCCAAACGTCCTAGAACTAAAATCGGCTTGAAATCCCCGCCGCGACTGCTCGCTACGTTCAATTCTCAGAACATGGTTGCAAAAAGCAGGACTTAGAAAATATTCTGTGTTGGTTTTTCTGAAGCCGGTGCTCTGCTATATTCACATAGAGGCATTTTTATCCACATTCAAAAACCCTGCCACTGCTTTGACGCTTGGGAATCTCCTGGTTGATTGGCCGAGAGGTTTCTTATAGTATTTTGGAGTTCATTCACAAAATACTACAGCCTCCGGTGAGCTGTTCGCCGCTCCCTACTCCCCGCAGTGTCGCCCGCACCTGTCCCTGCGCCAGTAGCTAAGGGAACACGGGGCACCAGGGAACCCTGCTATATAAGTAAAATTACCTTACAACCAACCATGAACCATGAAGACTCCTTCATGTACTGTAGCTGAAAGAAATGATTATTCATAATTATGGTTAGTACTACCAATAGAAATGTATAAAGATGTCCATCCAGGTTTGCTTTGTGAAACTTTACACTTATTGTTTAAGGAATTCTACAATTGGCACAACCTTTGAGCAAACACTGCGTGTTGATTCATATAGTCAGAAAAAGCATATCTTTCAATTTTTTTAATGAAATTATGTGGAAATCTCCCACATTCGCACCACTTGTGCAAAAAAAAAGTGCAAAAGTTAGATTCAAAAGTGTTCTCACAAATTTGCAGTTGGCCTCATTTTTACAAAGCTTAATAAATATATTTGCAACTTTTTCTCCAGCTACATATGTACAAAATAGGCTATGAACATAAATGTTTGTGAATGTGTTACGCATCTTAAATTACCTATGTCTGTGTTGCTAGTTGTTAAAACAAATTGTATCTGCAAGCCAAGCATGGCTGTAAAGAGAGAGAGAGAGAACAATAAAACCTGTAATTTTATGAGACACAATGCAGAATAATATCTCCGTTTTCTTTTTAAATGGTCTCTAAAATGCAAACCACACATTTTCTTTCTATTTATTTTTTAATTTATGTATTTATTGCCAAACCTGGGGCCAAAATGAACCGATGGCTGTGACATGTGTATTGTATGTCTTTATTTGTATAGCGCCATCAATGTACATAGTGCTTCACAGTAGTAATACACGTGGTAATCATATAAATAACAAATAATACTGTAAATAAATATAAATAACAGGTCATGGGAATAAGTGCTTCAGACAAACGTAACATTTAGGAAGAGAAGTCCCTGCTCCGAGGAGCTTACAATCTAATTGGTATGTAGGAGGAACGTACAGAAACAGTAGGAGGGCATTTTGGTAAGTGCTTCTGCAGGGGGCCAAGCTTTATGTATCATGTGTCTAGTAATAGCTACGGTGCTACTCATATGATCCTTTAAGCAAGTGTGTCTTAAGGTGGGTCAAAGGTGGATAGAGTGGGTGCTAGTCGAGTATCGAGGGGAAGGGCATTCCAGAGGTGTGGGGTAGTCAGTGAGAAAGGTTTAAGGTGGGAGAGGGCTTTAGATAGAAAGAAGACATCCTTGAGCAGAACGCAAGAATGGGGATGGTGCATAGCGAGAAATTAGGGATGAGATGTAAGTAGGGGCAGAAGAGTGTGTAGCCAGGTCACCTGTTTTCCCCTGCGACCCCCCCGGGCGCCTCCGTGGTCACGGACGCTGTCGGGTACTGCCAGCGGCAAGCGGCAGACCCGACGGCCATTCAGGAGGGTGGGGGCCGAGGAGGGAGCTCGCCGGAGTGCAGGAGATCTCCGGCGGCTCTTGCACAGGGCGCCGCCATGTTGCGCCGGTTCGCGCATGCGCAGAGAGTCCCCGGCGGCCCGAGATAGTCGCGCATGCGCAGAAGATCGCGCGAGTGTAGGAGCCAGCCAGGAGAGTCGCGCGAGAGGTAGGGAGAGATTGCGGCGGCCATTAGGGGTTAGTGTAAGCACAGGGAAGGCGCGCACGTGGCCCCAATGTTACAGTAAGGGCCTTGGGACTACAATTCCCAGGAGGCATAGGGAGACAGGCACCAGGTGCCTCATAGGAGCCAATAGGGCTGCAGGACTGCCAGGAGAGCAAGTGGATACATTTGGCGGGCTTGCAGCTACGTTGTCAGTCAGAGGAAGGAGCAGTCAAGGGAAGGAGGTAGGGTACAGGAGCGAGGGACTCCCTGTACTAGGCCAGCACCCCCTTGGCCCAAGATGGCCCTGAGTCCCCCAGTAGTGTGAGTGTTGCCAGGGATAGCCCTCAGGATAGGGAACCTGTCACTTACTTTAGTTGGCACTGGGGAACAGAAGGGAAGATAGGGACAGCTGGGGGGTTTCATAGCGGTAACCAATCCGGGGAGCCATAGCCCAGGGTCCTGTTGTGAATTAGTGGCACGAGACAGCTGGGGGGTTCATAGCGGTAACCAGTCCGGGGAGCCATAGCCCAGGGTCCGTGTTGCGAGTGGCGAGGCCACTGGGGGGGTTTCATAGCGGTAACCAATCCGGGGAGCCATAGCCCAGGGCGGCGTTGCGCGTAGTACGAGGCAACTGGGGGGGGTTCATAGCGGTAACCAGTCCGGGGATCCATGGCCCAGGGCCCGTATTATGAGTAGGGAGGGTACAAGACCTACCTATATAGGATAGGCAACCCCGAAGGCCCTAGGAGAGTGACCCTTAAGCCACTTAAGGATGCTGTGCTATAGGGACGGCCTGTAGTGCAGGGTGTGTCACGTTGCTGTATCGTTAGAAAGGGACTCAGCGGATGCTGCGGTTCCAGTGAAGGAGTTCGGACCCACGTTGGGGTCACAGAGAATATCGCCAGGATAGGATCAGACGGATTCATCACGCGTCTGACCCTTTGTGAAGCGTTGCTGACCCGAGCACCGGAGTGCTCGGCAGGTATCTACAGTTCTAAGTGCACCACCGGGCCCTTAGCTTAATAGTGACTGCGCAGTCACCCATTGATTCTCTGCAAGAGTGCGGGACATTGGGTGGGGTTCTTTGGACACTGGGTGGGATCACCTAGTGTTGGGGAATCGTCCTGCGAGACGTCACGGTTAGTGTCTCCTCCTGAGAGGGACACAGGTTATATTATGAATGTGATGTGTCGTATTACATGTTAGTAAAGTCCTTAGTTATTATACCCCATTGTGTATGTGATCATTGTGTTTGTCCTGCGAGGATTCAATTCCCCCTCTGGTGGGAGCCATCGCAGGTGGAGGCGCTGCACCTATTGAGTAAGTGGTTACTCCTAGTATAATTGCCCCAGGTTCCCCGTGGCGGAAGCTCAGCCCTCCTGCGAGCCAACAGGTAATGCACCACACCTGAGTAACAATATATGTTTCCTGCACTCACACAGTAGAATCTGCGATTGGGTGGGGTGGAACACCCGTTACATTTGGAGGCGCTGCTGAGATAGACCTGGGGTGCCCTGTTTGCAATTTTTCAAATTGTCCCATTCATATTTTTCATCATGGCGGTGCCGTCACCGCAAGACGTCGATGACTGGGCCTTAGCGCGGCAATTATCCCCAAGGCGCGTGTTTGTAGTGGCCGGAGTATCCCATGATACGCAATTGTCCACTATGCGCGCCCAAGTAAGAACTTGCCCGGAATTGGCCACTGCCCGGGTGAAAGACTTAAGGCTGGATGCTGACGGCCGGGGGATTACCTATCTCCTGTTCACCACGCATGACATATGCCTAGAGACTGTTCCCCATGTATTAACACTCCCCGAGTCTTCCGCAGGGGACTGTCTCATGATCTATGCAAAAAGCTGCAGTGTAGTTGACAAGACTGTAGTTAAAATGGAGGCTCCTGCAGCCGGGGAGGCTAACAGTGAGTCCCATCTAAAATGGCGGCTCCCGCCAACTCAAGATGACACACGTGCTTCTGACAGCCAGGCTGCTCAGAAAAAGGTTACAGAAAACCATCCGGGACTGGCGGGAAAACCAGAGCCCCGCCCCTGTAATGCGAGTGAGCACAGTGAACAGCCATTAGACCCTTCTATTCACCAGGAGGAAGAGGAGGAGGAAGGCATTGTTGTAGACATGGAATATTTTCTTTCTGAGCAGGAAACCGAGATAGACTGTCAGGACGTACACCCCAATATGTATGTGGCCTGGCGTGCGCCAGGAGTAGATTCTCTTCTCTTCATATGCTCCTGCCTGCAAGAAGCCCACGCTCAGGGAGCCAAAGTGTCTCGGTTATCCCTCGACTACAGGACCATCGAGGTGGAAGGAGAAATGGGCATACAGTGTTTTAGCCCCACTTGTAACTGTTCTAGAGAGACATTGACATGGTGGTCCTACTGTGAGTGTTGCGGTGTGCGGTTATTGAAGTCTATTGTTCCCCAGCATGCCGAACCAGCAGAGGAGACAGAGGAATCACAGCATACAGAGCCTGCTGTGGGCCCGTGTGCCCTACCACGGCCAGTCCGGCCTACAGAGGTACCATCGGTCCCAGGCTTGGGATCAGTACCTGTTGACGACGACAGGGGTGAGTTGACTGCCCCAGGGGTGTTGGGTGTGAGCCTCCAGGTGACCGCGGAGCACGATAGCTTCTTAAGTCTGGACACCTGGGCGAATGGTTCCACTCGACATCGCGTCCTGGCGGAGGTGTCCCCCCTAGAAGATAGCTGTCCTACAGTGCGAGTGGACCAGTACCCACTGCCTATCATTCCAGAAGAAGAGAAACCCATCGCAAGCCAGCCGAGTGGTAAGGAACCCCCTTGCTCCCCACAGGCTCCGATGGAGGTGGCCGTGCAACAGGCCAGAGTTACGGTTCCTGATCTGAGTGAGAGCCCGTGCGCTCCAACCCAAATGGTCCCAGGACTGGGATCCAACGCTCCCGAGTTTAAGGACAGCAAGTGGACTGCCCCAGGAGTACAGGAGGCAGGTCCCGAGACAGCCGAGGTGGGAACTGACAGCGTCCCCGAGGACCTGTTGGCCACCGAGAATCACTGCAGGGGTAAGGTGTCTACTCTTTACCCCCTGCCAGGTGAAGCAGAGACTTTGAGTAAAGAGACAGTGTCCAGTTCTCGCTTCTCAGTGGAAGCTGAGCACGTATGTAGGGACAAGGACTATGTGGCAAAGGAGCTGGTAGAAGTTGCCTCCTTTGCGCCCAAGAAGAAGCGGCCCATCCGCCAAGTAGTGGACCGTGGGAAAGGTCTTGGCCGCCTGGCCTGCTGCTTCCAGGCCATGGATGTCAAGTAAAGGTTGGTGTGAAGGACACTGTGCTATTCCTTCCACCAGGGGGAGGAAGTAGCACTGAACCAGTGACTGTTACTCCAGAGTGTGCTTTCCGAGAGATTCACTCCGGGGAGGCTCACGGACGCAAAAGTGAGGTACCCCCATCTGATCAGTTAGGGGCACCCCACATATGGTCTCAGCAAGCAGCTGATACTCAGCTGGCCTCGGGTAATAGTGGGTGTGATATGCCATGTAATTTTGCATTGTGTGAAAATGTGCCATGTTTTGAGGATGTTGCAGTCGATCTGTTAAGTGTACGGGGTATGCCATGCCATTTTTCAGTGTGTAAAATTGTACCATGTTATGTCGTTCCCCAAGCGAGGGCGTTGGGTATTTCACCAGGGGGAGAGTGTAGCCAGGTCACCTGTTTTCCCCTGCGACCCCCCCGGGCGCCTCCGTGGTCACGGACGCTGTCGGGTACTGCCAGCGGCAAGCGGCAGACCCGACGGCCATTCAGGAGGGTGGGGGCCGAGGAGGGAGCTCGCCGGAGTGCAGGAGATCTCCGGCGGCTCTTGCACAGGGCGCCGCCATGTTGCGCCGGTTCGCGCATGCGCAGAGAGTCCCCGGCGGCCCGAGATAGTCGCGCATGCGCAGAAGATCGCGCGAGTGTAGGAGCCAGCCAGGAGAGTCGCGCGAGAGGTAGGGAGAGATTGCGGCGGCCATTAGGGGTTAGTGTAAGCACAGGGAAGGCGCGCACGTGGCCCCAATGTTACAGTAAGGGCCTTGGGACTACAATTCCCAGGAGGCATAGGGAGACAGGCACCAGGTGCCTCATAGGAGCCAATAGGGCTGCAGGACTGCCAGGAGAGCAAGTGGATACATTTGGCGGGCTTGCAGCTACGTTGTCAGTCAGAGGAAGGAGCAGTCAAGGGAAGGAGGTAGGGTACAGGAGCGAGGGACTCCCTGTACTAGGCCAGCACCCCCTTGGCCCAAGATGGCCCTGAGTCCCCCAGTAGTGTGAGTGTTGCCAGGGATAGCCCTCAGGATAGGGAACCTGTCACTTACTTTAGTTGGCACTGGGGAACAGAAGGGAAGATAGGGACAGCTGGGGGGTTTCATAGCGGTAACCAATCCGGGGAGCCATAGCCCAGGGTCCTGTTGTGAATTAGTGGCACGAGACAGCTGGGGGGTTCATAGCGGTAACCAGTCCGGGGAGCCATAGCCCAGGGTCCGTGTTGCGAGTGGCGAGGCCACTGGGGGGGTTTCATAGCGGTAACCAATCCGGGGAGCCATAGCCCAGGGCGGCGTTGCGCGTAGTACGAGGCAACTGGGGGGGGTTCATAGCGGTAACCAGTCCGGGGATCCATGGCCCAGGGCCCGTATTATGAGTAGGGAGGGTACAAGACCTACCTATATAGGATAGGCAACCCCGAAGGCCCTAGGAGAGTGACCCTTAAGCCACTTAAGGATGCTGTGCTATAGGGACGGCCTGTAGTGCAGGGTGTGTCACGTTGCTGTATCGTTAGAAAGGGACTCAGCGGATGCTGCGGTTCCAGTGAAGGAGTTCGGACCCACGTTGGGGTCACAGAGAATATCGCCAGGATAGGATCAGACGGATTCATCACGCGTCTGACCCTTTGTGAAGCGTTGCTGACCCGAGCACCGGAGTGCTCGGCAGGTATCTACAGTTCTAAGTGCACCACCGGGCCCTTAGCTTAATAGTGACTGCGCAGTCACCCATTGATTCTCTGCAAGAGTGCGGGACATTGGGTGGGGTTCTTTGGACACTGGGTGGGATCACCTAGTGTTGGGGAATCGTCCTGCGAGACGTCACGGTTAGTGTCTCCTCCTGAGAGGGACACAGGTTATATTATGAATGTGATGTGTCGTATTACATGTTAGTAAAGTCCTTAGTTATTATACCCCATTGTGTATGTGATCATTGTGTTTGTCCTGCGAGGATTCAATTCCCCCTCTGGTGGGAGCCATCGCAGGTGGAGGCGCTGCACCTATTGAGTAAGTGGTTACTCCTAGTATAATTGCCCCAGGTTCCCCGTGGCGGAAGCTCAGCCCTCCTGCGAGCCAACAGGTAATGCACCACACCTGAGTAACAATATATGTTTCCTGCACTCACACAGTAGAATCTGCGATTGGGTGGGGTGGAACACCCGTTACAAGTGTAAAACTTTAAAAGTGAGGAGGAGAATTGCATGTGTGATACGGGATTTGATAGGAAGCCAGGAGAGTGATTTCAGCAGGGGAGACGCTGAGACAGATTTAGGAAAGAGTGATTCTGGCAGCAGCGTTTAGGATAGATTGTAGGGGAGACAGGTGAGAGGCAGGAAGGCCGGACAGCAGGACGTTACAGTAGTCGAGACGGGAGAGAATGAGGGTCTGAGTCACAGTTTTAGCAGTCGAGCAACAGAGGAAAGGGCGTATCTTTGTAATATTGCGGAGGAAAAAGTGACAGGTTTTAAAGATGTATTGAATGTGAGAGGAGAATGCAAGAGAGGAGTCGAGTGTGACCCCTAGGCAGTGTGCTTGAGCTACTGGGTGAATGATGGTACTTCCAACAGTAATGTGGAAAGAGGTAGTAAGGCCAGGTTTGGGAGGAAGTATGAGGAGTTCTGTTTTTGTCATGTTAAGTTTAAGTTGGCTGATTGGTCTGTACAGCAGGTGTAAGGTATGGGGTTGAAAAGTAAATTTGTGTGTCGTCAGCATAGAGGTGATATTTAAACCCAAGGAATGTGATTAGGTCACCTAGAGAAAGTGTGTACAGAGAAAAGAGAAGAGGTCCCAGGACAGAACCCTGCGGCACCCCCACAGAGAGATCTATGGAGGAGGAGATGATGTTATCAGAAGAGACACTGAAAGTACGATGGGAGAGGTAAGAGGAGATCCAGGATAGAGCTTTGTTACAAATATCAAGAGTATGGAGAATGTGGAGGAGAAGAGGGTGGTCCACTGTGTCAAATGCTGCCGAGAGGTCGAGTAATATGAGCAGAGTGTAATGACCTCTGTCTTTGGCAGCATGGAGGTCATTAGTTATTTTTGTGAGGGCTGTTTCAGTCGAATGAGCAGTGCGGAAGCCAGATTGTAGAGGGTCTAGGAGAGAATGGGTGTTGAGAAAGTGGAGCAAGCGAGAGAAAACAAGACGTTCAAGGAGTTTGGAGGCAAAAGGCAGGAGGGAGACAGGTCGATAGTTAGAAAGACAGGTAGGGTCAAGCTTGCTGTTTTTGAGTAATGGTATAACGGTTGCATGTTTGAAGGAGGAGGGAAAGGTACCAGAATAGAGGGAGGTGTTAAATATGTGTGTGAGCATAGGGGTTATAGTAGGAACAAGATGTTTTAGGAGATGGGAGGGAATGGGGTCAAGAGGGCAAGTGGTAGAGGGAGAAGAGGAGATTAGTAGTGCTACATCCTCCTCTGTGAAAGCGGAAAAAGAGTCAAGGAAGGCAGGAGGAGCGTTAGGAAGTTAGGATGGGAGGAGGAAACAGAGGGGATGTTCTGACGAATGAATTCCACCTTTTCCTTGAAAAAGTCAGCAAAGTCCTGAGGTGAAATGGAGGAAGAAGAGGCAGCTGAGGGTGGTTTGAGTAGAGAGTCAAAGACAGAGAAGAGTCGGCGTGGGTTAGACTTGTTTGTGTTGATTAGTGAAGTAAAGTAGGTTTGTTTAGCCTGAGAGAGGGCAGAGTTGAAACAGGATAGTATAAATTTGTAGTGAATGAAGTCTGCGAGAGTGTGATATTTCCTCCAGAGGCGTTCAGAGGAACGAGTGGAGGAGCGCAGCATGCGCGTGTGGGAATTTAGCCAGGGTCTGGGGTTAGAAAGGCGAGGGCGGCAGAGAGAAAGCGGGGCATGTATATCACGAGAGGAGGATAAGGCAGAGTTGTAGTTCCTGACCAGGTTGTCAGGGTCTGTAGCAGAACTGAGAGAGGAGAGGGAGGAGCGTAAAGCAGAATCAAAGGCTGGTAGGTTAATAGAGCGCAGGTTTCTGCAGAAGCGAGGGGTAGATGGAGATGGAGAAGTGGAGAAACGAGAGAGAGAAAATGAGAGGTTATGGTCAGAGAGAGCAAAGGGGGAAATGGAGAAATCAGAGAGAGAAAAGTGTGTAAGGGGTTAAATATGGGTGATGACACCTTTTCACAAAAAAAGCTAATATATACAAAATAAAAATAAAGTGAGTTTGTAAACATGGGGAGTTGAGACTTGAAAGGGGTTTGACCCTCTTTTGTATAATATTACTATGGGTAGAAAAGGAGTTTGCACAGGCAGAGCCCCCTTTAATGCCCTTCATGATCTTTATTAAACCTCTAACATGGACAGGGTGGGCTAGAGGTTCCCCAAACACTGGCCTGACAAGCACTTTCCCAACTACAGGCTCCTGATGACAAACACATTTTTCCTTAGGTTCCAAAGAAACTCAAAGAGCTAGATGTCTGCTGTACATATAATTACATTTGTTTTGGGAAGACAATTACAATGTCATAGCATAGAAAGTCTAACTTCAAACAATGACACCTCGTAGAAATATATAAAAATCCACAAAACATGATTAAGAAGACTATATACCATTGAGTTGTACGCATATCAAACTAGTTACACTTGTTTATATTGACATTTTTTTAATATACATAGTATCTTTGAATTTCAAACACATGAATTCCAAGCAATTTAATTTCATGTTTCCCATTCACTCTTAAGAGCATTTTTAAAATGCAAGCAATATTTAGAATAACATGCATTTTAATGAAAATATTAATGAACTTAAACATTTTGTCTAATTGAACTAAGCAGGTAGCTAATCAAATCATGATGCTCTTTGATTTAATCTGAGTTTAACATTTTTACCAGAATACTGTTTATATCAGAGAAAAGCTAAATGCACTTTTAACTAGAAGTGGAGTCATAACAAAACTGTTAATTAAATTGGATTGTTTGCCAATTTCAATATTTTTTATTAAATTAAAACACATTTTGGCCCATATCCACAAAGCTCTGTTAAGTCACTTCACGTAGCAATAACCTACTGTAATTTAACGTCACATTAAGACTATAAGTGTCTCTTCAAAGGGCAAGAGCATAATGTTAAGCAATGTTTTCTCTCGTGAAGAATATAGCGCTAAGTATAATGGACGGTAGTGATGGCATGCAAATATGTGTGACGGTAGAGCTAGCGGGCATCACAAAACTGGGATGAAGCCCAGCTAGCTACCCCTAAATCTATGGAACTTGGTCACCTGTGTAAGGCTTGTTTTGGCCAAATGTATGTAATATCTGGGGAAGGATAGGGAATGTGTAAATGTATAATGCACTGTCTGTAAGAATATATTTCAAAATCTGTATTCGTTATTCCCTGTAAATGCAATTCCACAGTTTAGTGAATCAACATTCTTCTGTAAATGTACTTTGGGTGTCAGCCCGGCAAGAAAGCAATATGAGATAAAGAGTTTGTGATCTATGTGTAAGCACTGTGATGGGATTTGGGAGTCAGCCCTGTAAAGTGTTAATAGGATTAAGTAAACAATCAGGGATGGGGATGGGTTCTTAGCACGTCCTCTGGCTGTTGTGGCACTAACTTAATTTGTGCTCTTATTGCCCAGTAGCCCCCTCCCATTCAATGGATAGCCACAGAGGGCTATATAAGGGGTGCTGCTGATCAGAGAATGAGAGCTACCTTCAGAGAGACACTCTTGGGAGGAGTGCAGAGTTCTACCTTCAGAGAGCATCTGAGAGCAAGAGAGGCTAACAGACTGAGAGACACTCTGGGAAGGAGTGTGGAGATCTACCCTCAGAGGACTATCTGAGAGACAGTGAGACTGAGAGACATTCTGTGAAGGAGTTTGATCTTTTACAGTGACCAGCTGGAGAGATCTCATAGGGGCTGCTGTGTGATCAGTCCTCTGAGATCCTGGACGAGAAGCGGATAGGACAAGCCTTCTTGAAGCGGTCCCCTGCACCTAGTGAGGCTAGAGTCCACTCCCCAGGAACCCCAGTTAGTATTGTATTGTGTTTTGTATATCTTTGTTTGTCTGCTGGCGTGCCAGAATAAATCCCATTTTATTCATCAACTTTGTGCTGTCTGGTGCTAGTGATCCCAGTGGTTTCGGCGTGAAAGTACTGGTCTCCCATGACAATATGCAAATGAGGCAACATCCTAATATCACATATCCACTGCTTTTGCAGCATCTGAATGGCTGTGACGCAACAATAAGGCATAATCTAAATATAGATTTTCTCACTCACAAAAGACTAACATAATATTACATTTTTGGCATATACTGTAACGCAATGTGTTGCTAGAATAACGTGACACTAACCATGTTTTAGGTAAAGTCATTTTATGAACCCTGGTTGAACAAAGCTTTGTGGATCTAATCCTTTGAACACCAGCTTCTAATGATCCTATACTAGCGGTGGGGCTATCAAGTTAGAACGTGGATGAATAGAAACATAAGATTTATAGAGAAATGCCCACAGTCAAGTTCCCAGTAACATCTTGGGTTTTATGGGGCTAATCGAGAAACAACATTTGAAGTTGTTTAGTGACAAAAATGGTGGTATTAGTGGTATTAGAATGCATTTTGAATTATTTATCATTTAAAAAAATATATGCAGAACTGCAGGTTGAGTTAGTGGTATATATATATATATATATTCGTTAGACTATAATAGAAAAAAACAGAACACATCTCACATTTTAATTATTAAAGTAATAACACCTACTGTATCTCTTCTAGGTTATGTGGGCTAAAAGCTTTGAGGAACACCCCTCTTGATGAATCTAGAACTGACAATTGTTAGTTTGTATACTTGTTTTGTGTGTGTCAGGACGTGCTCACCACAAACGAGACGGGACCGCGGTGCTGAGGTGGGATAGGATATAACGCCACCCACAGCCACTAGGGCACGTCTTGAGAGTAGAGTGGTCTGGGAGTCCAGGTCGGGGCAGGAGAGGTACGGATGGTAGAGGGTGCTGTTTGCCAAGTCCGGGGTTAGAGAGAAGGACGTAATCGTTTACCGTTTGCCGGGTTCGGGATGCCAGAGGTGCGGAGAGTCGTGTTGCCGTTTGCCGAGCTCGGGATGCCAGAGGTGCGGGTAGTCAAAGAGGAAGCCGTTTCGGTACACGAGGAAGACTGCAAAACAAGACAGGACAAGACAGGACTAGGGAGGCAGAGAGTGATGAGAACAACTGGTTCTTTGCTCAGCCGATGAGTTAATGAAGCTGTAGGGTATATATAGGCACGAGGGTCCAATGGCAGAGTAGCAAGGTGGGGGTGTGTGAATGGGCCAGACTGAGGCAGGGATAGGTCCAGAGAAACCCCTGGAGGAGGGACTAGACGAACGAGCATATTTGATTAAGGCATTGTAAAGAGGAGATATGCCTTTAAGAGGCTGGTGCTCCTCCATGTGGACACGCCCCCGTGTGGCCGTACTTGCGGGCGCGTGACCGAGTACACGCCCAGGCCTGACACTAGAAGGGGAGCGCTGACGTGCGCGCGCGCGCCTAGGCAATATGGCGATCGGCTTCCTGGAGGGAGGATCGCTACGAGACGCGGGAGAGCCCGGCGGCACCACGGGTAAGTGAGGAGCACGCCGAGGATGGCGTGACTCCCAGGGCCTTACAGTACCCCCCCCTTCAGGGGCGACCTCCGGGCGTCCATGACATGGCTTGGAGGGATTCTTACGATGGAAAGCCTGGACGAGTCGAGGCGCGTGGAGATCCCGGTGGGGAATCCAGGAACGTTCCTCTGGTCCGAACCCCCTCCAGTGGACCAGGTATTGTACTCCTCCTCTGGAAATCCTAGAATCCAGGATAGACTGAACCTCGTACTCCTGTTGACCTTGGATCAGAAGAGGAAGTGGAGGAGACGTGGTCTTAGAAAAGCGAGGATTCTGGAATGCTGGTTTAAGCAAAGATACATGAAAGACTGAAGGGATCTTCATCGAGGGTGGAAGGCGCAGGCGATAAGCCACAGGATTAATCCTCCTGACCACAGGAAAGGGACCGAGGAACTTGGGTGCTAGCTTCATGGTAGGAACCTTTAGTCGGATATTCCTGGAAGAAAGCCAAACCCTGTCTCCTGGGACGAATTCCGGGACCGGGCGTCGAAGGCGGTCTGCCTGGAGTTTCTGTCTCCCTGTGGCCACCTTTAAGTTCTCCTGAATCCTCGTCCATAAGTCTTTCAGCCGAAAGATGCGCTTGTCAACCGCTGGTACTCTTGAGGATAGAGGGGAGAAGGGTAAACGGGAAGGATGAAAGCCACAATTTATGAAGAAGGGAGATTCTTGAGTGGAGTCATTGCGAAGGGAGTTAAGAGCAAACTCAGCCCAAGGAAGCAGATCCACCCAATCATCCTGGGTTATAAAACACTGAAGGTATTGTTCCAGGTTTTGGTTGGTCCTCTCCGTCTGCCCATTGGTCTGTGGGTGGTATCCCGAGGAGAATTGAAGTGAAATACCCAATTTTCGGGAAAAGGCTCGCCAAAATCTTGACACAAATTGGGACCCACGATCAGAGACGATGGTTGAAGGCACTCCGTGAAGACGAAAAATCTCCTGGAGGAAAACATCCGCAAGCCTGGAGGAATTTGGAAGACCCCTCAAGGGGACAAGGTGAGTCTGTTTGGAAAAACGATCAATTACCACAAGAATCGTTTTCTTCCCTTTGTAGTCTGGGAGCTCTACAATGAAGTCCATAGAAATATGTTTCCAGGGACGGTCTGGAATGGGTAAGGGAAGAAGAAGGCCTGCTGGTCTGACCCGGGGTACTTTGTTGTGAGCGCAAGTGCCACACGCTTTAACAGACTCCTCCACATCCTTGCCCTCTCTGGCCACCAGAAGGTACGTTGAACAAGGTCGTTGGTTTTCCGTATCTCTGGATGTCCTGCCGATTTAGAGGAATGGCACCACTCGAGAACCCTTTTGCGGTGTTGGGGTACCGTGTAGAGTCTTCCCTCCGGAACCATGAGCCCCATCGGAGCCTGTGATTGCTCGGATTGAATCTTGTCCATAATATCAAAGGAGTTGGCGGACAGAATACATCTAGAGGGAATAATCGTCTCTAGCTGTTCTTCAGACTTGTCCTCTGCATGGAACTGTTGAGACAGAGCGTCCGCCTTTAGATTTTTGGAGCCAGGAATGAAGGAAATGAGAAAATTGAATCGTGAAAAAAATAGTGCCCAGCGGGCTTGTCGAGAGCTCAAACGACGTGCCCCTTCTAAGTAGAGAAGGGACTTATGGTCTGTGAGTATGGTTATAGGTGTCTCCGTACCTTCTAAGAAGTGTCTCCACTCTTCTAATGCCAATTTGATAGCCAGAAGCTCCCGGTTCCCGACATCGTAATTCCGTTCTGCGGACGAGAATTTCTTCGAGAAGAAGGCACATGGGTGTAGTCTGGCTAAGGGAGAGATCCTTTGGGATAAGACAGCCCCAGCCCCGATGTCAGAGGCATCTACCTCCATCCTAAATGGAAGTTTAGGATCTGGGTGGGTGAGGATAGGGGCAGACACAAAAGCCTTCTTCAGAAGATTAAATGCCCGTATGGCGGTCTCAGAACATGATGAAGGATCTGCACCCTTCTTCGTGAGAGCAGTTATGGGAGATACCGTAGAAGAAAAATTGCGAATGAAGCGTCGATAATAGTTTGCAAAACCTAGAAAGCGTTGCACGGCTTTGAGGGTGGTCGGACAGGGCCAGTCCAAAATAGCCTTAAGTTTTTCTGGATCCATATTGAATCCGGAGTCAGCGATAACGTATCCCAAAAATGCCACAGACTTGAGATGGAACTGACATTTCTCCAATTTCGCAAAGAGATGGTTCTCCCGGAGGCGTAACAGCACCTGTTGAACGTGTTTGATGTGTTCTTGAGGGGATTTAGAAAAGATTAGGATGTCATCTAGGTAGACGATAAGAAATATGTTAAGAATGTCCCGAAAAATCTCATTGACGAAATCCTGAAAAACTGCTGGTGCGTTGCACAGACCGAACGGCATGACCAGGTATTCATAGTGGCCGACATGGGTGTTAAAAGCAGTCTTCCACTCGTTCCCCTCACGTATCCTTACTAAATTGTAGGCACCTCTTAAATCCAATTTAGAAAAGATAGTTGCTCCCTGAAGACGGTCGAAGAGTTCCGGTATCAAGGGCAGTGGGTAGCGGTTCTTGCGTGTGATGTTATTCAAACCCCGGTAGTCTATGCATGGACGAAGAGAACCGTCCTTCTTTTTGACGAAAAAGAAGCCTGCTCCGACTGGAGAGGAAGACTTTCGGATGAAACCCCTCTCTAAATTCTCTGCAATGTAAGTGTTCATGGCTTTAGTCTCTGGGAGAGAGAGAGGATAGGATCATCCTCTGGGAAGAGGTGCCCCGGGTAGTAGGTCAATAGGACAGTCGAAAGGACGGTGCGGAGGTAGAACCTCGGAACGTGCTTTGTCGAACACATCACGGAATTCCCAATACACAGAAGGTAGGGAGTCGACCTTCTCTGGCAGGGTAGACAACCCATCAATCTTCTGGAAAATCCTGGTACATGTCTTGGCACAAGGAGCACCCCACTGGATGGGTTCCCGATCCGTCCAGTCGATGCGAGGATTATGGAGTTGAAGCCAAGGAAGACCCAAAATCAGCTCAACAGAGGGAGTGTGGATAACATCGAGGGTAATGATCTCCGTATGAACGTCGACGAACTGCAGTAGGAGAGGCACCGTCTGTAGCGTGATGAATGCCGGCTGTAGAGGTCGACCGTCAATGGCCTCCAGACCTACTCGCGTCTTCTTACTGATAAATGGAATATTGTTCCGTCTAGCAAAAGTCTCATCGATAAAATTGCCTGCGGAACCGGAGTCAATGAACGCCCGTGCTTGAGTGTGAAACCCCTCTCCAGACAGTGCTACTGGCAACATTATCCTGGTGGGAAGGACGTCTTTGATGATGGGAGAAAGTGTCAGTATTCCCAACGAAACTCTCCGGGATTTCATTGGGAGTTGGCGTTTCCCGGCTTGTGGGGACACTGGGGTACTATGTGACCGGAATTGCCACAGTACATGCAGAGACCGGCATTGCGCCGACGTTGTTTCTCGGCAGCAGACAGCTTGTTACCTCCCAACTGCATTGGTTCCAGGGCGTCCCCGGAAGGGGGTGTAGGAGCCACGAACGATGGAGCAAGATGCCTTGAAACCCGTTGACGGTAACGAGAACGTTCAGTCCTCCGCTCCTGCAGACGCTGGTCCACTCGAACGCACAGACCGATCAAATCCTCTAGGTCAGTGGGACGTTCCCGCCCTGCGAGCTCATCCTTTAGGGATTCAGACAGACCTTGCCAAAACGCTGAAGATAGTGCTTCATTATTCCATCCCGTCTCAGCAGCAAGTGTGCGGAACTCCACAGCGTACCGGGCGACGGGTCGATCTCCCTGGGTTATGTGATGAAGAGAAGATGCTGCCGTTAATTGCCATGCAGGGGTGTCGAAGACTTTTCGGAACTCCTGGACGAAGAGATCGATGTCCTGTGTGAGGGGACCTTGTTGTTCCCAGATGGGAGAAGCCCATGCCAGCGCCTCGTCGATGAGAAGAGCCACGATATAGCCGACCCTGGAGACAGAAGAGACAAAACGAGAGGGCGAGAGTCGAAATTGGATGAGGCATTGGTTAAGGAAGCCCCTACATCCTTGGGGATCCCCAGCATAGTGTTTGGGAGCAGGAATACAAGGTTCCAAAGCAAACGGAGGTGCTGGAAAGGCGGTTGCGGAGGCTGTGGAAGCCACGGGTGAAGGTTCCCGACTGAGAGCTCGGACTTGAACGGTAAGGGAATGAAGGCTTTGCTGTAACGTATCCATTCGCCTATCAGCTTGTTCCAGATAAGTCTCTAGCCTGGTGAAGAGATTTGTATGGGCATTTAAATTACGCTCCACCTCAGCGGGGTCCATGTTTGTAGGGCTGAGCATAATGTCAGGACGAGCTCACCACAAACGAGACGGGACCGCGGTGCTGAGGTGGGATAGGATATAACGCCACCCATAGCCACGAGGGCACGTCTTGAGAGTAGAGTGGTCTGGGAGTCCAGGTCGGGGCAGGAGAGGTACGGATGGTAGAGGGTGCTGTTTGCCAAGTCCGGGGTTAGAGAGAAGGACGTAATCGTTTACCGTTTGCCGGGTTCGGGATGCCAGAGGTGCGGAGACTCGTGTTGCCGTTTACCGAGTTCGGGATGCCAGAGGTGCGGGTAGTCGTAGAGGAAGCCAGTTCGGTACACGAGGAAGACTGCAAAACAAGACAGGACAAGACAGGACTAGGGAGGCAGAGAGTGATGAGAACAACTGGTTCTATGCTCAGCCGATGAGTTAATGAAGCTGTAGGGTATATATAGGCACGAGGGTCCAATGGCAGAGTAGCAAGGTGGGGGTGTGTGAATGGGCCAGACTGAGGCAGGGATAGGTCCAGAGAAATCCCTGGAGGAGGGACTCTGCCATTGGACCCTCGTGCATTGTAACGAGGAGATATGCCTTTAAGAGGCTGGTGCTCCTCCATGTGGATGCGCCCCCGTGTGGCCGTAATTGCGGGCGCGTGACCGAGAACACGCCCAGGCCTAACACTAGAAGGGGAGCGCTGACGTGCGCGCGCGCCTAGGCAATATGGCGATCGGCTTCCTGGAGGGAGGATCGCTACGAGACGCGGGAGAACCCGGCGGCACCACGGGTAAGTGAGGAGCACGCCGAGGACGGCGTGACTCCCAGGACCTTACAGTGTGTTTTATTTAGTTTACATTAATTATTTGTGTCAACTAAAATATCATATTTAAGGATACCTGTACAGTGTTCTTTTAACTATTTTTTTTATTACACATCACATGACACAATGGGGGTTATTTATTAAGATGTGATAGTGCCTAATTCTTGAAGTCTAAGAAAACAGAGCCTTTCCTAGGATTTCAAATCCCTCATAAGTGCAAAATAAGAGCATAATAATTGGTCTAATACACAGTGTGATAGGTATAGGTAATGTAAATGTCAATTTATTTCAAGACGGATTTCTTTTAGAAAAGTAAACTATAAAAGTTCATATACATAAAAAAAATATGAAAAGTACAGACAGATATTCAAATGTTGTTTAATTTTAACCCAGATTAAGCATTACATTATATAATTTCTTTAAAGACATGCAGAAACGAGAGTTAGCTGGTTTGGTTACAATTTAAGAAGGATGACTTTCCCGATTTAAATGCCATATATATTTGGATTTTACGTAATTTTGGAAGCCACTATTTTAATAACATGGGCAAAAAAGGAGGGGAAATACAGGACAACGTTGCCTTGTGGCATTCCTTATGGAACATGGTTCAGAAGACATCTATGTTTATGAAAATTGGCCCATAACACAAGATTTGGATATATAACACAAGATATTATATATAGCCTAGCTTTCCGGTAGCTACTTCTTTTCCCTGGGCCTTTCCTCTGTCAGTCCTGTTAGTGCAGGTAAATTCGTGAAAAGGTTAGTGAAAGGTTAGTGAAAGGTTAATTCCTTCCTTAGGCCTGTGTGTGTATTACAGCCTTGGATGATGTATCAGTATTCAAGGGCGGGCCTTGCAACTTCTGAGGATGTCAATCTGAGGGGTGGATACTGGTTGAAACGCCCCCCTGTATGTGTGTGGGCCTATCAGTATCCAGCTCTGGCTTGCTATGAGTCAGAGTTAGGCTAAGGCCCCGGTATCTCCGCTGCATCGCGCGCCCGCTAGATTGGCGGTGCGTGCAGCCGATTACCTGGTCTGCAGCTCACTGCAGGAAGAGAGACCGGGGGGGGGGGGGGCGTGGCGGGGGCGTGGCGGGGGAGTGACGGGGGCGCTGCCATGACGTCACCCGGCAGGTTCGCCCCCATTGGCTGAACCGCCGGGGGGCGTGCCGTAACGCTCGACGCGAGTCCTGCTCTCAATTCTATTGAGAGCAGGAGCAGCTCTCGCCCTAGCGCTGCGGCCCCCCTCGCAGCGGGCCCGGCGCCATTGAGGGGAGGGCTCTCATCCACGCAGCGTCCGCCACAGCGGACGCTGTAGTAGACAGCGGGGTCAAGGCCTTAGAGACACTCCCCAAAGATGATCAATTCTGACATCCTCCCAAATTTAGTCAGTTCTGATCTGGTCAGTGACTTCCAGGAATGGAGTAAAGAGGAGGAAGAAAAATGAGTCTCTCCTCCCACCCATGAGGGGATGTGAGGGAAGAGGATTAGGCCTAAGTCAGGGCTCTGACCAGGAGGATAAAGAATAGCATGAGAGGTGAATATGCAGCTATAAAGAGTGCTTGTGCTATGTCCTGTTAAGCTATTGCTGAAATAAACTACCCAGAAAAGAACATGCTGTCTGTTACTGTCTCTGTGTATGGAGGAACGTCAGTAGGGGCCCATCCCCTGAACATCCACAGAGGATCCCTGCTGGCTGGAGGTGCTGCACCAACTGAGACCCAGGTAACCTGTCCCTCCTGTCCTGTTTCTCCCCACACCACCCTCCACGCTCAGCCCTCCTGTTACCTACTGTACAGGTTTGCTCCAGCACCTAGAAGTAGCAGATAATGGCATACCCACCCCATCTCACTTAGGGGCAGATGGGCTTCATATACATAAACTACCAGTTAATCAGATCAAAGGTGTTATCTATCCATTTGTAAGACCAGAGTGAATATAAATCTGAATTATTGAGTCTTCAAACATTGTCAGTTGTGTGGTTTGGAAAAACCCAGTTTGGTCTAAAAGGACCAGGGTGACACTAGTGTTAAATCTAATGCTTTAAATATTTACAAAATGCTTTACATCTGTATTAATAATGAATGTGCAGTAAAAGGGCAGTTGCTAATACTTAGATCTTTTCTATCAAAGAAAATAATGGGATGAGTCTCAATCCGAATCAGGAAAGACTTTATCGAACCACGCCTACAAATGTGAACATGCCTCACATATCTGTGAAGGATTGATTCTCATATATAGTACAGAGCCTAATTTAGCATGAATGAAAAGCACTACAAATAAAGGGCCTCATGCAGAGAGCATAGAATTTTAAAATTGGCGAATTTCATAAAAAGTAGCTTTTTTGGAGAGTTTTATTCTCCATATGCAGAAAAGTGCGAATTCTGCTATGTTTAACATGGATGCGTGTGGCGAGTTTAAATTGGCGAGATGCGCGCTTCAGAAACGTGTAAAAACAAATTCGCGCCTTTTTTTCCCCTTTACTATAGGCGGCGAGCGCCATCTTGCCATCTTTTCCTGGCGCGGCAAAAATGCGAGAATCGCGCCATTTTCTTGGCGCGAACAGCCGCTACATGCCGTTCGCACCTCTCTGCATTCGGAGAGTTTTAAAAATGGCGAGATGGAGGTTCTCGCCAGCCGCGAGGCGAGTTTTAGCAATAGAAAAAACAAAATGGCGCGTTTTTCGTAACTCGCCATTTTCTGCCGGTTTCTGCGCGAAATTGTACAAAAAATGGCGAATTTCGAAATAACGATGCTCTCTGCATGAGGTCCAAAGTCGATTTATTTTCCATTGTCTACTTACCAGCAGGACGTACTGTAAGCTTTGCTGCCCATATTGTTCAAAGTAAAACAGCTGTGTATTCCGTTTCATACACTTACAGTCCAAGAAATAGACAATGGCATCTCAGAGCATTAAGCTATAATTATTAATGTCAATATAATAATCTATTATTGTTTCGATTTCAGAATGCATTTCAGAGATGCCTATAACAGAGTCATTAAAACAACAGGAGGGTTTAGTAAAGCTTCCAAGAAAATGTGTGAATTAAATCTTTATTGATGCATGATCAGACCATGTAATATTAATTTTAGTCATATGTAAGAATACAATTAATTAATGGGAATTAAATATTCTTTAATGGGCCTTAAGGTTTCTTCCAGTGCTAGAAAGTGTTTTATGGAATAGCACTGCAAATATAACCCATAATCTAATGTTAAAACGCTGTTGTAAGAGGCAGGAAAAAAAATAATCTCTGATCTGTGGGTTCATAGATCAGCTGAAAATAAGTTAACAAACAACACACAGAACCCCAGCAAGCTCATTTTGGGAACCTCTGAGCCCCCACAAAATATATATGTATATAAGTGTCAAAAAAGAGAGCTCTTGAGCGTGGCAAATGTATACAACAAGCAACAGAGAAGCCCAATGCAACATCCAATATGACAAAAATACACAGTAAAATACTTATATATTCTCTTGAAAAAGGGTCATTTAGTTTAATGGAAACAAAAGAAAACAGCGCACAACGTCAAATAGTGAAGCAAATTCAACAATATATTATAGAATTAAAAAGGGGGTAATATATCTGCGTACATGAAAAAAGTTGGTAAAAGGCATGTAGTGTGTATCACACTGTTTACCACTCGGCAGCTGTTAGCTGTAGATTCAGGTGCTTGCTTCCCTCTGCTGCTGCAGCTCAGTTGATTCTGGGGCAGGACGTCAGTCTTTTCACTCCCAAGGGGATTTCCCTTCATGCAGCCAGGTTCAGCAGCTGGTACTGGGGCTCGGTGAAATCGCTCCTGCTTCCTGGCCGATATGAAGCTGCTCCTGTACCTCGGCAGGTGTATCCTATTTAGTTTAAACCTTTGGCCAAAGCATTGTAAGCCTGCGAGCCACGACAAGGCAGACCCAGTTCGCCAGATTCATAGATCAGTAAAGATTTATGAGATTATTATTATTTTTAAGAGCTTTTGATAGAACTGTATTCTTCTTGAGGAAGAAATAGCTTAGTACAGAGTACCCCGAGATTGTGAAGTATAAATGTAGCCGAGTCCCCAACCCCGCTCCTGGGCGGGGTACTGGCCAGCTGCTCGGCGGGACCCCGTGTGATCGGGGAGAGGTGGCGGCGGCCATTGCAGAGTGTGGTGCGCATGAGCCGTGGCAATCGACGTGATGGCCATCTTGGAATGGTTTCACAGGCACTAGAGACTACGATTCCCATAGGTCTTTGCGAGAAAGCGTGCGAACGGCCATCTAAAAGGAAAATATCCTCCGCGGGACTAACAAGGGATGCAGGCAGTCTGACGGTGGCACCCAAGGAAGAAGGTAGTGTCCAGGGAGCAGTAGCTTCCTGGACTAGGCCTATACTTTGCAACCTAGGCCCCAGCTAGTCCCTGAGTCACGCTTATGGCAGTCACATTGTGAGTGTGTTTCCTAGAGAGCGCACATCTTTACCCCGCTGTCCCTGTGTTATAGCAGGATTGAAATATTATTGTGTTGTCTTTTACATGTAACGACCGATGGCTTGTGCTCCCTGAGTTTTTTCATTCTCAAGGAAGGTAGTGTCTGAGAAGCCTGTCAAGCTCCCGGACTAATCCCAAACCTGCCCCTAGGTCCCAGATAGATTCCCCTCACTGCAGAGAAGTACTGGGCCAGCCTGTATGGCCATATGCATAGGTAACTCCTGTTAGGGAGGGAGCACAGCAGAGCAGATCGGAACGCAGAGGGAGGCTTCTCACTGCGGCCTCTGGATCAGCCATCACCCGGAACTCAAGGCGTGAGGGGCTTGTTGGTGGAGACCCTGCAGCGTGGGACTCTGCTGCTATTCTTGCCCTTGCTGGGAAGTGTGGTCTGGTTGGACCTTAGTCCAGGAAGGTATTGTTCACCAATACAAAGGGAGAGGATAGCGCTGCACTCACACACACACTGGGAGGGGTTGCTTACTGGACACTGGGTTACAGGTTGTAACGCTGTGCTCACCACAAACAAGGCGGACCCTGACACTGATGTGGTAATGGGTATAAGCACCACCCACAGCCACGGGGGCACGTCTGGAGAGTGGATGGTCAGGCAGCCGGGTCGGGATGGAGAGGTTAGAGTAGCCTTTATACTTGCTGAGGTCAGAGGTAGGAGCCAGTAGAATGGTCAGTGTCCGTTAGCCGTGGTCAGGGGTTGGAGCCAGTAGGAGCGTAGAAGTCCGTAAGCCATTGTCAGGATTGGAGAGATGCGGAAGGTCAGAGGTTCTGGTAAGCCAGAAGTGCGGAGTCCAAGAGTAAAGCTGGATCGGTACACAGGAGATCAAACTGGAGACAAGACAAAGAGTACAAGGCAAGGCAGGACAAGGAACCAGGAAGTGGGAGAACAGCGCTAACTGGAATTATGCTCAGCCAAAGTGCAAGTGGCACAGCTGAGCATATATGGGAGAGCAGGACCAATGAGAAAGAGGGGAGGAGTAGAGGTGCGGCTTCAGCGGAGGCAAGGATAGGTAGAGTGATGCAGGAGACAGGTGGGCATGGTGAGGGTTGTTGACGCGAAGCTGGGGAGCGGTGCACATGCATCACGTGTGCGCGCCGCGCAATGCTGACGCGCGCCGTAACCGGGGGCGGAGCCAGACTCCGCAACATCCATAAAGCTCCTGTGTGAGCGCATGCACGTTGTAAGAACAGTGGGGTTGCATCAGGTAAGGAGGGAGTGCGCCACGGGGGAAGCGCTCCCGATTCCTTACAGTACCCCCCCCCTTGAGGAGCGGCATCTGGACGACTCCAATATGGCTTGAGAGGGTAATTTGCGTGATACCGCCTTATGAGGTTGGGAGCATGTATTTGGTGATTTGGTATCCAGGATCGTTCTTCTGGTCCGAACCCCTTCCAATGCACCAAATACTGTACCGCTCCTCTAGAAATTCTTGAATCGATAATGGACTGTACTTCGTATTCTTCTTGTCCTTGTACGATAACTGGAGCAGGAGTAGAAGAGGAGTCTGGGAAGTGAGAACTTTGAAAGACAGGCTTAAGAAGAGAGATATGAACCACAGAAGGTATCCTCATAGATGAGGGAAGTTGAAGACGTACGCAACCGGATTAATCTTCTCCAGGATAGTGTATGGATCCAAAAATCTTGGTTCCAATTTGAGAGTGGGTGTCTTGAGCCTGATGTTCCTCGAGGAAAGCCACACTCTGTCTCCTGGGTCAAACTCTGGTAGCTTGCGATGATCTGCTTGAGATTTTTGTCTGCGTGTCGCCTCCAAGAGTATTTTGGATCCTCCTCCAAGATTCTTGCAAAGAATTAATTATGTTGTCGGTCGCTGGGACCCCGGATGAAAAGGAGGTGATGGGAAGGCGTGCAGGATGGAATCCTTAGTTAATAAAGAATGGAGATTCTTGAGTAGTATCATTTCTTAGAGAGTTGTGGACGAATTCGGCCCAGGGAAGAAGATCCACCCAGTCGTCTTGGACGTCGGAAATAGAGCACCGTAAGTACTGTTCCACGGTTTGATTTGTCCTCTCGGTCTGACTGTTGGTCTGAGGGTAGTACCCAGATGAAAATTTTTAGGAGATACCCATCCTCTGGGAAAAAGATCGCCAAAACTTGGAAACAAATTGTGAGCCTCGATCAGAGACTATGTTCGAGGGTAATTCATGGATGCGAAAGATTTCCTTGGCAAAAATATCTGCTAACTTACACATGGCCGTGTAAGTAGCTTTTATTCAATATATACAAGTGTCACCATTTCATCCTGTTATGTACTACTGAGGGACTGCACTGACTGTTCCTTTGAGCACTTGTGCTGATCTCAGTAATTTTGTGGTTCTACTAACCAACCCAATGTGGTGCTATTTATTTTATTTTCTCGTATGTGATTTGCGCTCCCCTTATATTTCTCCTCACAATGTATAAGAAATATATGTGCAAATTAAAAACAGTGGCAAAATCTGCACTTATGTGGAAACTTCAGGAGAGATGAACCTCAGTAGAAGATAGAAAAGAGACTTCCATAGCACAGATCAATATATCAAAAACGTTTAGGTTAAGAAAGTAAAATATCGCACTTACAATAAGTATGATAATAAAAAGCATATATCACATATAGACGTTGTTGATCTGAACCGCTCACCACCTCAGACTCTGGTGACTCCAGCAGTTAAGGGAATCCTCCCCCGCTTGTGGACTCTGGGTTTGTATCGATCGTGGGTTCTGCTGCGTCACGTCCGGTCGGCAACACGTCACTTCCCGTTTCGGTCTGCAGGTTCAGTGACATGTCTGTGAGTGCTCTCGTCGACAGGGACCTCCCACTCTATGCTTTTCGCCAATGATGGACTGGCTGCATCAAGAGACTCCTGATGAAGCCAGTCCATCATTGGCGAAACGCATAGAGTGGGAGGTCCTTATCGACGAGAGCACTCACAGACGCGTCCCTTAATGTACTTATACAACATGTAAAATGAAAAGCAGATCTTTTCTTATCAGACAAATGTTATCGCTGGTCATATTGTGGGTGTACATGATATATAAAATTTTAATAGAATACAAAATGTATATGTAAAAATGCATTCATAGGGGTTTTTACCTACTAGAAAACTCTATTCCGCAATGATGGAGAAACTAAAGTGTTGGCATTTTTAGGTGAACAAGTTAGCCGTCTTTCCCCTCAAAGATGAATCAGAGGTAACCTTACTAACGAATCAGCAAGAAAGTTCTTCATAGATGTAATAATTATGCTCTTCTTTGTTCATTCAAATATAACACAACTAGAGTTGTGCGAAATGTATGCAGGAGTTTGTGAAACAAACACAATTTGTCCTTTTTTTTACCGGCTAAACATTGACGGCCTAGTTAGCGTTCGCAAACAATTCATCAAGCATTAAGTCAATGTGCAATGCAATTTCCTATAATATGCTAATTTACTAAACTCTCTAAACCCGCTAGATTTGCACAATGCCAAGACTGTAGATAGGGCACATACACCATGTTTTACTCACGGTCTGGTGACATTTCGCTGAAAGCTTGCAACATTATTAACCCTTTCGTGCAAAAAATGTTGCGACTGCATTTTGGATAGTTTTGCACATCTCTAATCACAACCTATAATCAGTCTAAATGTCTCGGGTATACGGATATAGGAACTCTGTCATATATAAGAATGGTCTAATGCAGGGGAGCGCAATCTTTTTTCCCTGCGCCCCCCTACCGGCTGATCCCGTCTCTCCACCCCCCCCCTCTTACCTCGGCTCCGGCGTCATGACGTCACGTTGCCATGGCAACCTGACATCACATGACCTCGTGGCTTCATTTGACCACACATTGCCATGGCCATTGTAAGTGCCGTTTACGGAGGCCTTCGCCAGTTCCCCCGCACTTAATTTAAGTGCCTTCGGGAAGCGCGCGGGGCTTCTGTAAACCCAGCGCCCCCTGTAGACAAACTCACTCCCCCCCCTGGGGGTGCGCCCCCCAGTTTGCACACCGCTGGTCTAATGAATCAGTGCATTTTACTGCTATACTATATTAGCAAAATGTTTTTTTTTTTTTAAAAACAGGAAAGTTAAAGCATAGGATATTTTTTTAAAGTGAGCTTTAATTTCTTGTTTACTATTTTCTCTAAAACATTTCTGAAGGTTTTAAACCTGGAAAACACAGATCCAAATATAATCCTGTTAGACTTTCCTAGTGGATCAGTTACACATAAAGGGTTAAATTATTGCAGGGAAGACACATCCTGGGTGTGTGCTACTGTTCCCAGCATCCTGAGCTCCCATAGCAACCATAGTCTCTCTGACATACTCCTCTGCAGCTGCAGGACTGAAGTGCAGCACACTGGGTTTCTTAGTTCCGAATACAGCTTGGTCTCGAAGCTGCCATTAGTCTTCTCTAGAATGGATACTGCCCCTAGGGAAAGCTGAACAGTATTGTGGGTCGTCTAATTCTGGAATTTATTAGAGACCTCACTGGACTAAAAGGATACTCCGTTGTTACTGTTTGAACTACACCAAATCAGTTCTACAAAAAAATAAGGGGAATATATTAGCTTTCACTGCTGAGAAACACCCTTTTTTTTTTGTTGTAAAATATCACCAATTTTATATACACATACAGTAATAAAAGATCTTCCTGTCTGAGCTACAGTGTAAAGTGATCAATGACCTGCTATAGACAGGACTCTAAAACGCAAAGGTCTGAGGATAGGATACATGAATACAGTTTATTTATTTGTACTTGGTGGTATCTTAATATAATAATATAAATTCACAAGTCAACATTTTGCTGTTATTTTTTTTTTTTTTATATTGAACAATACGGCTTTAAACAAGCAATTTTTACTCAGTGACTTTAGTATTTAAGTCTTTTTTTTTTTAAGCATCATTTTCAGAGGAAAAAAATATTAGGAAAAAATATGGACCTTGTAATCAATAATTTATTATCAGCTGACAAATACCTAACTGGACAAAAAAAAATACATTTTAATAGATGTTAATTAAGTACATTCTGAATGGAAAGTTAGTGTTCTGTATGGATATTTGTGTTCAGTTCTGACTTCACAAAACAGAGGGCTTTATCCTCAATGCAATCCCTATGCTTCACAGATCACATAGGAGCGGTGGAGCTATGAAATTATTCTTGCCTGCCCCGTTTCCTTGGTAGTTCTGGGCTGAAAGCCAAGGTTGTGTTAGGAATGTCAGGGCCCCAACTGGGTCATACATTTGCAGGCTCCTAAGTTAGGGCACTAGAGAGTAAATGAGGTGTTTGAATTATAATGAACATAGCCCCAAAAGGCTTGCAGGAAACAGATCTTGGTAATATGGCTAAAGTACAAATATGTGGGATGCAGATCCGTATCCACTTAGATTGTAAGCTCTTTGGGGCAGGGACTCTTATTCCTAATGTTATTTTGATGTCAAAAGCGCGTATTCCTATTATGCTATATTATTGTCACGTGTATACTGCAGTGAAGTGATGTGTACATAAATGGCGCTATATAAATAAAGACATACATACATACACATCACAGTTTAAAAACATTAAATAATAAACAGGGTCAACCCGTTTAAGTGGAACCTCACTGTGGGGGTCCAATCTACTGTACGCTTTCTGTGTAGTTTGGTCTCATCTGCTTTGTTTCCCAGGATATCATTAATCTACTGTATGTGCTGCAATTTAACAAGCATGAGTTCCTTTATGGGAATACAAATTGTCTGGTGGACTCCTTGGTGCAGCTTTAAATATACAATTATATTTAACTGAAAAAATTAAAAATAAAGAACAGGCGATAGATACCCTTTGTTGGACTAAAATACATATTGCTGTAAAAACGGGTATCGTCTAGACTCTAGAGCCGACTACGTCTACCACCTAGTATTTGATTTCAAACTTAACAATAGAATATTTTGGCTCTGAAATATTTGTTCAGTAGTCAAATATCTCAGATCGTTCTTCGAGCAAATCCTCATCTACTTCTTACAAAGCAACTCAAATCATTGCATGGTTGATTGTTAACTTAACATAAGCAACCTATTTTGTTCACCAATCGATTCAAGCCCATTTTCTCCTTCACTTGTGGGTCACATCTTGTTAATGCACAAATGTGGTCTGAGAGATATGCGACCACAACTGCCTAAAAAACAGAACAGTATTCTAGCTGTGGGAGAGCAGCCTTGACATCTAGAGGCAGATACATGGGCTTTCTGTGGGGGGTTTCCTCCTACTCCTCAGGGTGGGAGCAGGGAGGGGTTCACTTGCAGAAAGGGCTTTCCAACAGCAGCTACATATTTTTTTCCCCTTGACAGAAACATTTAGCACTGCACTACCTGCAGTCATTGGACCATAGTTGCTGCTTTACATGATGTTTAGCAACGATATTATAAGGCTTGCAGGTGTTTTTGTGCTGTACTGTATGCACACAGACAGCTTGTGCATGATACAGTGGGCTAAGTGACACGTCTCAAGCCTCCCTCGCAGGGGCCCCTGTGTAACTCGATGCATGCTGGTAAGACTCCCAGTATATTGTCCTCTCTTGTTTATGAAAGCCTCCACCCACTGGCCCACCCTAGATTTAGCAGATCATGTGATCCCGGTAAGTCACTTGCAAGTACAACAGTTCTCTGTCTGCTCTCATTCATTTCCTGAGAACTGCATAGAGCAGCTGAGACTGGAGTCTCTGTATGTGTGAGTGAGACAGGCGCAGACAGGGGATTCTCTATAAGGGAAACGCAGCCTTGTTCCACTGCTCTGCAGCTTCTATTCAGGTCTGTGACTATGCCATTTCTTATGAAAACATGCATGTGATACATCTGACATGATTTCTCCCGCCCGGCCCTTCATATTTGTATATTGTTCTTGTGTCATCGAAATGATTTTTTATGAATGGGGAATTTTACATGTTATAAAATGGGAAAGTGAACATATTTTTCTGTTGCATTTTTTTTTCTTCATTTGCTGCCAGGCATATCGAATATTTAATGCAGATGGATATTTCAAACTTGTAATAAGATTAGCGCTGTGATTCACACAGCATCTTAGTGGCATTTGTTTGGAGTGTGACAGCAGATCGGGAATAAATGTCCATGCTAAATGCAGTAGGTTTCTGTGCACCAAATTGTCACTGTGCTCTTCTTGCCAATGATTGTGTTTCTGTTCCACTATCATGAATAATTTGTTCAGGGGGGGTAAAGGGGACCAAGCAGTAGTGTAAAGTGGAGATGAGCTGCTTGTCATAACCAGTGGTCCCCCTTCCAGGTTCATTATTGTTTGCATGGTAATGATGTATATAACTGTCACTTGCATCAGCATTCATGGCTCATAAAAGTAGTCAGAGGGCTGGCCTATGGCTGTAATTTTCAATTAAGGTAGCCTTCGCCTGAGTTGACAGGGGAGAAGTTTGCATGTTGATTTACCATAGACATATTGAGGAATCAGCACTAGCTTTCTAATCTGTGTGTAATGTGACCCCTGAGTCCTGACCCCTGTGACACTAGTCAGTGACAATGCACATTTGCTTATCAAAAGCCATTAATTGACTATCTGTCTTTTCTTTCTCACCAATACTTTATGAAATATATATGTATATGTGTTTATTTGTTGCTGGAATTTATGAGTGCCGTCCATGATAACGGTATAGCAATTCATTGTTTTTATGCGTCTAACTTTTGAATAACAAATTGGATTTAGAGGCTGATTTTCCGCCGAGTTTCGATGAAACCTGTTAGGTTATTTGTTGACGTTTTTGAAAAGGAAAAAAATAATAGTAAAATAACAAAATTTTATTAAAACGGGAAGTTTTGTGTTATTGTAAATATTATATTTATTATTGAAATGGCCCGTCTGTGCTTGATGAGAACATGCCACCATTGTTGGGGCTCATTGTAGACAATGACATCAAAATATCTGCATGGTAGAGCAAATATCTACAGTGTAACAATACCATAGGGATAATGTGTATGGTACTGATATTAAAATTGCATGTGCAGTGAAAAGAATGACAACGTACTGTAATGGTAAAACAGCTTGGTATTTAGCTTACTTAAAAAAAGAATAGATATTCTGAAATTGATGAATATGGCAAGCTAAATGTACTGAGTATCAGCAACTGAAATCACTGGTCCTAGTTATAGCTTCCTAACTCCCCCCAACTCTGCACTCTTCTGCTTTGTGGTTACATCACAAATGCCATTAATAATATTTATCCCTGTACACGTTCTCCGGTGCATACAAAGCAGTTTTGGTTGGCAATACTATGTAATTATTGACGTAATGTCAAAGTCGAAAGGGGGCTGTAAATTTTGGGAGTGACCTACCCACATCGGTACATAAAAGGCACAAAGCTAACAGTTTCTCCATTTTTTTTTTTTTAATCTCAGACTATGAATCGTTAGACTGCATTCACTAAAAAAAGACTTTATACATAGGGCAGTACCGCAGCACTGAGCACCTTAGTGTTAGCTGCTTATATTCAGCTTGTAAAAGCCGTGTTCAGTTTGAAGCATTAGCACAGAGGAATCTATAATCTGGATAAACGGTCATTTAGTGTAGCTGTGTGGTTGCTATCTGTCTCATAAATATTGCTGGTGAGACCTCTTACGTGTGGTTCAGTCTGGATTGGATTTTTATTTTTATCCTTATGACTAATGATCTGTTTAGCACAAACGTCTGGTTTTTATGATTGTTTCCATTCTATCATTTGCTTTTGTCATCATGGGGAACGAAAAGCCCTATTTATAATATAGGCATGTGTATTGCTACCTCCAGCACAGACAGCTGTCAGTCAAAGGGACGTCACCAAGCAAACCCATAGTGACTTCTGTGTTCCCTGCCCTTCCAGTTTTTTACACAAGTCTGTGGCGTCATATTTTTTTTCCAACTTGGATGTGGTGCAGAGATATGTAATGCAAGTAGGAGGCAAACCATACTCATTACATGTCATAAAAATACCAAAAAGCAATTTCAGATTTCTAATTTTTAGCCATCTTGGTGCATTTCTAAAATGGATTGTACAGTATAAGATTTTATTTATCAACAAAACATTATTATATTTATATTAGTTCAACTAAAACACAGATAAATGTCAGTTTAGGAAACAAACAGGCACATTTGCTTAGTTTTCTACCATACTAATTATTTTGCTGCACCTTTAATTACCAGAAAAGTGGTAGCAGAGTTTGCAGAATACACCTATAGATTACTGTGAGGCCAAATGATTCCCCTGCCCCCTTTAATTTGGAATACTGTACATATTGTAGCAAACAATTTTAGACCAGAGTTGAGTATGGCCAGATGTCCTGGCCGTTATTCGAACAAATCATGGAGCCGTTTTCGTGTGCGCTGCTGTACTCCACGCGGCATTAACGCGGCCAATCGCCCCAGGCACACGTGTTTATCGCGGTTGCTTTGTTTGAATTTCATGGATTCTGTTTCTTTGTGTGCAATGAAATGAATGAATTGCAATGTGTACAGTACGGTGCTTCTGTGCTACTGTGTCAATTTCAGTGTTTAACACTAAAATGCCATTTCCTGCACTCGCGTCTTAAGGCAGGAAGGGGCGGTACGGTTGGAAGACATCAAGCGCCATGACATGGGTATTCCGAGGTATACAACGCGTGAAATGTTCGAATAACGTCCGCTGCATCTGTAGTGTGAGACACTATTTACAGCTTTAGAATGTAATACAATGTGTACATATGTAATCTGCTTGCTGCAATGCCTTGCTTTATAAAATAAAATGGTCTGTGGGGAAAAAATGAAACACTATTATTATTTATTTGTATAGCGCCAACATATTCCACAGTGGGGTACAGAGAGCTGTAAGAACACAGAAATCACCAGGCGTCCTGCGGGTGTTCCAGATGGGAGGAAATAATACAGTATAGTAAATGCAGAATATGAAATGGATAATAAAGATAAAATAATATACGACCAGTGTCAGATTGCAGCTCGACCTTCAGTGGATCTTCCTTATAGATCCTTATATAGTTGCAGTATCCAGGAGTCAGGGAGCGCAGACACCAGGATGAACATATGAGGAGAAAAACAATAACACAAATGATAGTGCAATCCTGTATGATAGGGAAATGATGCAACTGGGAATGGGAACATACACAGTGGATAAAACAGATGTATACAGATAGCCACTGCTCTAAGTGTTCTAAGAGTTCCATCTAAGAGTTTCATCAGTTCCATCTTGTGATTCACCTGAGATTCAGTCCCATTGGAGAAGTGGCCTGGAATATTTTGCTGTGTGTTTGCAATTAGGAAAGATTAGTTTTGTTATCCCAGTTTTCCAAAAAGCTTGCTGTGCCCGCAGTGTGACGCAGTCACGTGGTGCGGAAGACTGGTGGAGAGAACCAAACCCGGAAGTCCTGCGGTGGCTGACAGTGGAGGAACCGCCGGCACAGCCTGACCCCCCTGCAGCAGCCACTACGCATACAGGTTACATCTCCCACAACGGACACAGACTAAGCTATATTTACATTGCTTGATTTCTGGGGCTTGATTGTAAGTTCCCACTGCATCCGTGTGCTTCCTGATGTTCATCAACTAAACCTTTTTTTGCCATTTTCTGCACCTGTGTGGCTATTCCTAATTTCAACCACTGTGTCATGTGTACATCTTATTTTGCTCCATCCTCCCATCCCATGGGATTATAGCAGTGGCTATCTGTATACATCTGTTTTATCCACTGTGTATGTTCCCATTCCCAGTTGCATCATTTCCCTATCATACAGGATTGCACTATCATTTGTGTTATTGTTTTTTCTCCTCATATGTTCATCCTGGTGTCTGCGCTCCCTGACTCCTGGACACTACAGAGAGCTGTACATCACTTAAACAAGATCACAAAGCAGTAAGGACAAACATGCACAAACAGAAATAAAAGGCAGCGAGGGCCCTGCTCATGGGAGCGTTCACTCTAGAGACTAAAAACATTCTTGTTGTAAAGTTTTTTTGTGTGATTTGGGTTTGGAAACCAGGAACAAATCTCTTGAAAGGTTAATGCTTTCAAACGACATACTGTAACAATTGAGAAGAAATGCATCTGTCAGTAAGGTGTGAATATAAATGGTTTAGTGGTGGTTTAATTTCGTTATCGTCGGAAAGATTCAAACAGAAATGTTGTGTGAGGTAACATTTGTGCAACATGAGCTATCCTACTTACCCGGTCCCATATTTTTGCACAGTTTGCCTTTATTTTCCATGTTTCACCTTTAGCACATGCTTCATTGCTATCTACTGCAGTAGACGGTGTTTTAGAGGCAGAATCCGTTTTTTTGTTGGACTTGATTGTAACTTTCTTAATAATTTAGCCACAAATGATTGGTAGTGCTACAATAGTTCTCTAGTTACCTATCACACTAACCCTAACTATCCTCTAACACAGCGGTGCGCAAACTGTGGGGCGCGACCCCCAGGGGGGGCGCGACACTGCCGACGGGGGGCGCGGGGTTTACAGAGGCCCCGCGCGCTTCCCGAAGGCACTTAAATTAAGTGCCGGGGGAGCTGCAGGGCCTCTGTAAACCTAACTTACCGTGGCTCCGGCGGCTTCCTCCCTGCGGCGCCATGGCAACGCGGCGTCAAAATGACGCTGCGAGGTCATGTGACGTCACGTTGCTATGGCAACGTGACGTCATTACGCCGGAGCGCGGGTAGGTTGGGGGGGGCGCGGGAGCGAGGGGACAGCCGTCAGGGGGGCGCAGGGAAAAAAGTTTGCGCCCCCCTGCTCTAACAAAAGCAGTATTTATTATATATTCTGTGTTGCTTTATTGGATACATTGTCAAAACTATTAACCATTATAAATTATAAGCGAACCGTTATCAACAGAGGCAGATTTCCCGCAGGGCCGGTGAGGCTATAGGCTAGAGCGGCAATTTTTATGTGTGTTGAGAGGGGGTCTTATCTTCTCTGGAGCGGCCCCCCTCCTGCAGTGTCGCGTTATCATGCTTGATATCATGACGGTGCTATGCTGCAGAGGAGGGCTGCCCCCAAGCCTATGGGCGGCAAAAATGTAGGTCCGCTACTGGTTATCAACACTGGATGATGTGGTGCATGGCCAAGTGCTTTCATTGAATTGAATTTCCAATATATGTTGCTATATGCTACTGTTTATGACCCAGAAATGTTGAGGATGGTTTGACGACTATGTGAATCATAGGATCGTGTTCTGTGGAAATTAGGTTATGCCATCTTGTTATTTTCTAGCTGGAGAAAACAATTTCATAAAGACAAGAACGATATCTTCACACTAATATTCTATGGATTCTCAGATAAAAAAATGACATAAGTCTTGTTCAGATTTAAAACAATGAAGGGACAGATGTATAGTAACTTCCTGACACCTTTTTAAAATGGTGAGAAATGGGCTAATGTGCAGTCAAATGGTTAGTCCCTCATAAGATAAAAGTGAATTTTGGCCAATGGCATGTTTAATGTTTAATTACATTGTTGCCAGTGAGGCCTGAACCATGTTACTCTTGGCTCTGGGCATCCCCAAGGAATCTTCCTTTTAATCTGCCTATACACTTCCTTCTCTTCAGGAAATTAGATTGGCTGCCAAGTCAGCCTCACTACCGTGGGCCAACAGAAAGCCAATTATCATCAGGGTATGATAGTATGGCTTGGTATTGGACGACCTTTAGCAGACATCTGTGTGTGTGTGTGTGTGTGTGTGTATATATATACATACACACACACACACACACACACACACACACACACACACACACACACACACACACACACACACACACACACACACACACACACACACACACACACACACACACACACACACACACACACACACACACACTCTCTACAGGTCACTGATCATTAAAAGTGTCGGGAGCTTAGAATAATGTGGTTCAGCTCCAGGAGACCCTTGGAACCATTTCTATATCTTTACGCTTTGGAGGTTTTTTCCGTTTGTATGTAGTGTCCTTTGATAATGATCAGTCCCTGAAACCTAGAGGTGACTGGTTTTGGTTTTGCCCATTATAGTAATTATGAAGCCATCGTTGGTGAAAACAGATGAACATGCAGCAAGTAGGCAAAATGCTTCAATTCAGCAGACCTGGAGAAGTGGAAAACACATACATTTATAACAGATGGCCCATTAGTCGAATTGTTACTTTATACTGTAGCAGATATTTGAGTGTTTTACCTGAACCTGATCAGAAGAAATTTCAACTTTCTGTTCATGGCCCCACAGTCACATTTTGTATTTTTTTTTGTTTCAAACGCCAGCATAAAACTACACACATCTCGGGAAATGAGGGACCACGGATCAGCTCTGAGGGATCCCTTTACCTCATTTAGATAACAACAAAAAGGAAGGGTATGGGCTGGAGAGTGATTTCATCTTTCTGGGAAAGTCAATGGGGTGTTTGAATTTTTGTTGACCTGATACATGGGACTGCCCCTTTAATCATCCTCTAGCTTTTTATTTAAGTGAATAGAAATGTATGCATTTTTAGCTGTGCATTCTCACAATGTTGAATAAGGGGGTAACTCTTGGGATGAATGTTAGAAAACCCTTGCTAGTGTGGGGTTATTTACCTCCCCTGAGATTCTCCCTGTAGCCACATCCCAACAATCCTTAAAGATCTTGTTGTCATTCGGATGAGCTTTGGTGTAGGTTCAGTTGCCCAACTCTGCCTTTCATTACAATTTGTAACTATTGTGCAGGAGTATTCTCTGTTACACTATTCAATATACTGTACTGTACTGTAAAGCTAATTCCCAGTGCTGGTAATGAATAGTTTAGCTCAATTCAACTAAAATCTGCTCCAGTAAATACTTCTTTTTTTTTAAAAGCACAAACTTGATTATGCTTGTGTTTTGAAAAAGTATTGATATAAAAACATTAAATGGAGAAAATTGAACCCCACCTAAGTCTGCGTGCCATGTTTACAATAAACTATAAGAAATATTTACATATACAGTACTTCCACATGTTATACTTTGGTTGGAAAAAAAGGCATCAATTTCCCAGATTTAGGGCCTCATGCAGAGAGCATCGTTATTTAAAAATTCGCCATTTTTTGTACAATTTCGCGCAGAAAACTGCAGAAAATGGCGAGTTACGAAAAACGCGCCAATTTTTTTTTTCTATTTCTAAAACTCGCCTCGCGGCTGGCGAGAACCTCCATCTCGCCATTTTTAAAACTCTCCGAATGCAGAGAGGTACGAACGGCATGTAGCGGCTGTTCGCGCCAGGAAAATGGCGCGATTTTCTCATTTTTGCCGCGCCAGGAAAAGTTGGCAATAAGATGGCGCTCGCCGCCTATAGCAAAGGGGACAAAAAATGCGCGATTTTTTCTTTACACATTTCTGAAGCGCGCATCTTTCCCATTTAAACTCGCCACACGCATCCATGTTAAACATAGCAGAATTTGACATTTCTGCATATGGAGAATAAAACTCTCCAAAAAACCTACTTTTTATGAAATTCGCCAATTTGAAAATTCGATGCTCTCTGCATGAGGCACTTAACGCCTTAAACATGTCACTATCATTAATACACTTTGGAGGAACTGCCTTTTAAAAATATACTGATTTTCAGATTCCTTTTTAATAATCCAGGGTAAAATATATTTTCTGCTTCAGAACCCCTCAAACTAGCTGTTCTGGTTAATAATACACACAACTGACATTTCTCCTGGCTAGATTACATTCAAACAGCCGAGAAAATGGACTCCTGTTTCCCTGTACAATATCCATTGAGGCAAATTTAGCACATTTCGAAAAAAATGACATCCATTTCCCCTGCCTGAGAATACAGAATTATGTAACTACGGCTTTATTGAGACAACACAAAGGTTCTAGTAACTTTATTTCAAGCTAAAAATAAGCAGTAACGGCCGAGTGACTCATGTTTAGGAGACACTCAAAATTCTAATCCTGCTGTTTTATTTTTCGTAAACTTTTGATCAGCAATCAGCAGTGAAACAGAAGTGGAAGAGGCTTTAGTCATTTCTTCCTTTCAGAAGCTCTTACATGTAGAATTGCACCATGTGATAAGCATGCTACCAGGAATAGGTAATGGTAATGTACAGTACAGATGTAGCAAAACTCGCTTTCCCCGGGGCGGCGGTCGACGAAGCAAAAGTCTGCGGCGCTGGAGAAGTTTCGGGCCGTGAACGCGCTGCGGAGGGCCCGTGTTTCCGAACGGAACTCCTGCAACGTTAATCCACTGCTGCTGCCGCAGTCACGTGACCGCGGTTGGCAGCGGCACCGGAGACAATAAGGTTTGCTAAAGCCTTGCAAACAATTATAATTAGATTTTTATTTTTTATAAAGTCTACCCCTTTTTGATACTAGATCCGTATTCTGCATGGTATTTCTATGAGATTTAAAAAAAAAATATTTGGGTTTCGTGAGCACATTTTATCTTTATACGTCAGTAGAGCACTCATACACTATGTTGAGATGATGGTGTAGATTTAAAACTAAACTTTATTAGAAACATAGTAAAACAATGGGGATTAAAATAGGATTATCCTATCAAGATTTAAAATGACACTCTATTGCTAACTACAGGCTGTGCAATCAACCCACCATTAGCAGTGTCATTTCAATATTATTGCACCAATGCACTACAAGTATATAATTGGCATTCCATATAAGAATAGTATTTATAATCCCTCAATCTAGCTTTCCCCCAGGCTTCCCTAATTAAGGTGGCTGGGGGCTAGTGTACTCAAGCAACACTTCAATAACGACTACCTACCTGGGGACTATCATATCCCTTAGGTAATTAAGCGTAGTGATACAGAGTTTAATCCTATTTTAATCCCCATTGTTTTACTATGTTTCTAATAAAGTTTAGTTTTAAATCTACACCATCATCTCAACACAGTGTATGAGTGCTCTACTGGGGTTCTTTCCTCCATTGTTTATCATTCTTATATTGCCCCATCAGCACCTACATCCATCATTATTAATTCACTATTGCAAGCAGTAGCGGGGGTTTCTCTATAGTTTTTTTTATCTTTATACGTGTTGGGCATGATTGTGAAATATATGTCAGTCTTTATTAAACATGGATTTGATTTATTTGCTAACTGGTAATATCTGAAGTATGAACAGGAATATATTAAAGGCAATGTGGTGTCCCAATGATTGCAGTCAGCATTACAAGTAGAAGTAGTTGTATGTTTGTAATGATTCTTTTCTTTATAAAACGGCTTTTAAACATACCTCGTACAACACTGGAGCCGTGACCTTGTCACCTTTAATTGCAGTGTATGCAGCGAGGGAGGTAGAGCAAACGGTAGCTGGGATCACTTTCCCTAATGATGGGAGGAGGGAAAGGTACATGCTGCATTTTATGAGCAGGCAATGTTGAGTGGGCTGACGTGTTATTATTATGTGTACGGTACCTGTCAACTTTGTGTCTGCTTTTCAGAATATGGGACAATGGATGGGATTTAGACATTGGGACTTCTCATCATAATCAATACAAGAGGTTTTGATATTAATTCACGTGTACACATGCATACCTGTACAATACAGCATGGCAAGATCCAAGGCCCGAAATGAGTTATATTTTAAAGGTAACGAGCCTGATCTCAAAGTTTGAAACGTTATTAGTGATTTATGCGTAAGAACACTTTGTGTGTTTAATAATAATAATAATTTATGTTTAACGAAACCATTATTTTGATGACATAAATAAATTGATATGGTATAAAATTGTTGATTTTATAAAAATATGAAACATAAAAAAGGAGAAAGACCACACTATCTTTTATCAACCCAGAATAAAATGAAAAGGAGTATACTGCTAGCAAAATCAAGCTGAAAGTGGAAATACAGTGTTTTACTTGAAATTACTACAACATTTTCTTAGAAATAAACCTTTGTGTATTGTACAGTGAATGTAGTTTATTAAGGCCTAAATGATAAAATATGTAAAACGATTCGTTTGTTTAAATGGTTGAGTACTGTATGTGCAATATAGTTGAGTATTTCACCTTCTTGCAACTCCTATTTATGTTGCCGGTGGAAGTACACCAGGGAATGTGACAGGGTCATAAAATGTTTCTGTACAATGTTTTTAACACTGCAAATCTGAAACTGTTTTTGCAGATGTTGAATTTATTAGGTAATTTGGGACAAAATGCCATGCATTTGTTGAATATGGCTATGTTATTGTTCAAACTTGTATCCGGAAAACAAATAACAATCATCTGCTGTGTCCATTTTAATGTGTGATTGTTCATGTATTAACCTATTTATTTTGTACATGAGATATTGATTTGATAATACTCAGATTGTTGCACATGATTTGTGATCATCTGCTTTGGTATAGTGCAGTGGTGCTCAAACTGGGGGCGCGACCTCCAGGGGGGCGCGACACTGCCTGCAGGGGGGGCGCGCGGTTTACAGAGGTCCCGCACGCTTCCCGAAGGCACTTAAATGAAGTGCCGGGGGAGCTGCAGGACCTCTGTAAACCTTTACTTAGCTTGGCTCCACAAGCGTCTCCATGGCAACGCGGCGTCAAATGACGCCGCAAGGTTGTGTGACGTCACGTTGCCATAGCAACGTGACGTCACGATGCCGGAGCCGAGGTAAGTGGGTGTGAGAGGACGCGGGGTGAGGTGACCGCCGGCAGGGGGGGCGCAGGGAAAAAAGTTTGTGCCCTCCTGGTATAGTGCATTGAACTTAACAATAAATGGAATATAAAATGTGTTTAAGCAGCAATTCCCCCCAAAATGAATTATTCTTTATTAGATATAGAGATGTACCAGTTAACGTGCTGTGGTAATGCCAATACAATATTTAGTGTGTTATTTAACACGGATAATTACATCTGTATAATCATGTGATCAAACCAACACAATGCATACGTGCTATCTTTTTCAAAACATACTTTAGAACAAGTTGTACATGTCTATGTAGTGTGAAAAGTTATGGTAAACCAATGAATGATATCTGCAATGAAACTGGCTGTGCTCTTTCCACCCCCTCCCCATAGCAGAGTGTCTGGCCAACCTCTCCCCACCCAACTGGTTCAACAAACAAGTCATGCCCAAGTCATGGCTGAGTCCTGGGCCATGGCAATCGAGTTTGTGGACCGGTGTTGAGCCTTTACATATTTTTTTTTATTGATAATTATTACCTTACCTGCAATATTGGTAAAAAATTTTTTTTAAAGGTAAAGACCTCAGTTAGTTTACTTTTCAATAATATTACTATTTACTGCCAACGGTTTCTATGAGATTTTTTTTTTTTTTTCTATTTCCATTATTCTTCCGAGTAAAATTAGCGGATGGCTCATTGGTTCATAAAACTCCTATTTTATAATCACCTTGGGAAAAAGTTTTGCCACGTTTCTGAGATACCCTTATACAGGCGTACCCTTGTTTAAGGACACTCACTTTAAGTACACTCGCGAGTAAGTACATCTCGCTCAATAGGCAAACGGCAGCTCACGCATGCGCCTGTCACCACGTCCTGAACAGCAATACCGGCTCCCTACCTGTACCGAAGCTGTGCGCAAGCGGGGAGACTATAGAGCCTGTTACGAATGCCTTATTTACATCAGTTATGCCTGTATATGATGTTTGCAGTACAGTACATGCATCGATAAGTGGGGAAAAGGTAGTGCTTCACTTTAAGTACATTTTCGCTTTACATACATGCTCCGGTCCCATTGCGTACGTTAATGTGGGGTATGCCTGTACAGTAATTAATAGGTTGCTTGTGTTAAAAATTAAATTACATTTTTATGAAATGTAGTCTTACATCTGCAGCTCATTCATTTTCCAAATAGAAATCACAACTAATTTCAGGAAAAGTTTGGTTCCAACTCCTTGAAGCCGGGTTCTCCATTCTTTGACCGCGCTTATAGTCTCGGCAACGGGACGTCGCGTCAAAAAAAATGTATTGAATCTGTCTTGTGCGCTTATAGTAGGAGCGAAGGCTTGGTCGCGATCGCTGGAAGTCAATCTGATTTTTTTCAGCAACCACGTGTGACGTCATCGTCGCAAGTACTATGAGCGCGGGCTTATTGTTAATGTTGCAATTTTTACAGCATACAATTTATCTTGTATGTTTTATTGTTATGGTCTTTCACACCTCATATATTGCCACCTTATAAATAAATGATAATAATAGCAACCACAGTGCTGTAAGTATATCATTAAATCACCCCCTAAAATAGATATGAGGTCAACTGAGGTCATCTTACAGTTCACCAAGTCATCTGCTGTTATCTATCTTGGCAAGTGGAGAAAAGTGGCATGCAATTTCATATCTTTTTTTTTTTTTTAAATTCTATCTGATTAGTTAAATTTTTTTGACTTGTCTGTGACCCAGTGATCTGTTTCATAAAAATAAAAAGAATGTGTTTTTACAAAAAAATTATATTTATTTTAATTTTTAACCAATCTGTTTTAGCTGGGTTTTTTCCCCCACAGCTCTCAATCACAATCTTCGCAGATCACAATCTTCACCTCTTTAACCTCTCCAATGCCACAAGTGAATATAAAAATACACAATGGAACAGTGAAGAGGGTGGTTGGGAGTAATAACCAGCAATTAAATCCTACTACATCCAAATAGTAGGCAGTTGATTGGACACATACTGTACTGTACTGTATGTAGACAAGGAAGAAAGGAGAGGGTGGCCCATTAGTAGGTCTTGTTTTCAGCTTCCTGAGGGGAAGAGAGCTTTGGTACACTGTGTGTTGGAAGAAGTCTAGGACAAAAGAAATGTGAGCCTTCTGCAGACAAAGTGAAAGGAAGATAGAAATATATTTTGTGAAGCGCGGAGTACACTTTTGGCGCTATATAAAGAAAGACATACAGTACAATACAGTGGAGACAGATGACAAATGAGAGAAGGGGGAAAAATTTACAAATACTTAGTCATTTTTGTGAAGTTCCAAAACATTGCTATGTTTTCATTTTGAACAGGGACTGGATGGGAGTATCAATCTTGTTTGTGCAAATGAAATAAGGTAGCCATGCTCTCACCTTGTCTCGGTAGCAAACTTTTAAAGAGTGATACACTCTGGTAATTTGCATGTCATTACCCAGAATCCCTGGCTATAGTGGAAGCACTGTTTGCGAGAGGGAGATGCGAGGCTGAGAAATAGAGACAAACAGGAAGGCAGGGATGGATCTATAGAAGGAGTGAAAATTAGCTAGAAATGGAGAGGAAACAAAAAGGCTAGGTGAGCAGGAAACAATTCAGTGTAATACAGTATATTGTGCTCATTTGTCTAATAAACTGCACTTTTATTGTTTATGTTTGGGTGGGAAATTGAGCAGTCTTATCTAATATTGGTGTCTGTTCAACCTAGCAAATCATTTAGCAGATGTCTAAATCATCCAACTATGATGTCAGATGTCATCTACAGTAGTTTAGTGTCTAGACCAGGGGTAGCCAACTGCAGTCCTTAAGGGCCAACAGATCAGTTTTCAGGATCTCTTTGTTTCAGCACAGATGGCTCAGTTGAGTCACCTGTGCTGAAGCAGAGATATCCTGAAAACCTGACCTGTTGGTGGCCGTTGAGGACTGTAGTTCGCTACCCCTGGTCTAGAGCACAGAAAAAGCTTTAACTCAGTAACATTTGCCTTTCATTGTTATAATGAGATGAAAGAAACTTTTTTTCCTAAATACTGATTTGATCTGAAATAGAAGGCAGACCCGATGTTGACAACATGTAAACTCCCTTTTCTCTGCAGAATTTGAATAAGCGATTATTTGAGATCATTAGTTGATTGTGTTGAGTATTTATTTCCATTGTTTGTGGCTCAGTAAATGTCTCGCTTTTCAGGGAGACAGTGGATATAATGAGACGGTAAGGTAGTAAGGAGAGAAAGTGAGAGAAGATCTTCCGTATCCTTTTTCCCGCTGCTATTCTTCAGAGGATATCCATTTCCCTTTCTCATTTGTATGCAACCCCTGGAAATACATCTATTTTTAGCCAGGATGACCTATGCTTATTGAAGTGTGGCTGCTTTCTTCTTTGACCTATTATGGTGTGTTCTGTTTTTTGTGTGTTTTATTTTTCATAAACGTCTGAGATGGTGACAATTTTTATTATTACAGATTATTATTTTTTTTACACTTTTTTTTCTATTTTATTTTTTTGGTAACTATAATCTTTATAATCCTGATCACAGTCCTGGCAATTTTCATTTTCAAATGTCTCCCTCTTTAAAGGTGCTATACCAGTTGGGAACAGAGAATGCTATTTGCAGGTGCATGTTTAAAAAGATTAAATAGATGCTTAAAAGATGATTAAATAATCCCTTTAAAAAAAAAAATGACAGATACTTTGCAATGTTTTGGAACTTTACAAAAATGACTGTTTTCATTTTAAACAAGGACCCTGGATGGGAGTATAACTATCAATCTTGTTTGTGCCAATGAAATAAGGTAGTCATGCTCCCACCTTGTCTCGGTAGCAAATTTTTAAAGAGTGACACTCTGGTAATTTGCATGTCATTACCCAGAATCCCTGGCTATAGTGGAAGCACTGTTTGCTAAGCGATAATGGGGAAAGACAGGGTTGCAGACCTGTCTGAGACATGTGAATTTACCACAAGTGGTATTTTTATTTGCTAGTGATGAAACCAGAATGATTTAGATAGGCGCTAAATAAAAGTGCAGTGGTATAATGATAGATTCACACAGGAAAAAATATATAAGTAACTTAAACGATGTCTCAACCTTCCTGTGGGGGATATGTACAAATCCCCCTCAAATGGAATGGATACAGGTGGTTGGAAGGGAGCCACAGTCGCAGGAACATCCAAAAAATAAAAGGAAATATAATAGTGCAATATGTTGTGATAAAGCGAATTTTGAGATGTCTTGGCTCTATAGAGTGTCTACTTACAATAAGTAGGTGTATAAAAAGCGTATTGCAAAGTAAGGTGGTGTGTAGCAGGCTGCAGAGACAGGATCCTCGCGAGTTTGAGGTGAAGGAGATCTCACTCAGGTACACATGCCACAGGAAAAGATACAGAAAAGACCATAGTACAGATCGGACAAAATCAGTTTGTATTAAAAGCAGGGTAAAAGTTGTACTTACAATAAGTACATAAACAATGTACACGTAGCGTTTACTTTAGAGGTGAAACCGGCGTCTATGTGGGTAGCCTCTAGCTGCTGCAACTCCCAGTCCTCCTCGTCGGATCGCGATGACTGGCGTCTGACGTCACTACCGGCGCAAGGGTGACGGCTTCCGATCCGGAACACAGAGGTTGGCAGACAGCAGGGGGACCGCAGACTAGGCACCTTCTCCTTCTGGGCAGCTGTGCAGGCTGCAGGAATAGGCTCAACGCGTTTCGCTGTGTTACACCACAGCTTCCTCAGGAGCAAGTGAATACCCCTAGTGGGTGTGCAGTTTATATACCAGAGACAATTACTCAATAAAAGCTTGATTTTACATAGGTCCTCCTCTTAAAGGTACATGACTCTATGGTCCAAAAACGACGCAATTACACTAAAACTTTAATATTACATATCACAAAAAAATATAAGGTGCATAAAAGATGCTAATAGATATTAAAATGTTTATAATGTTTATAAAAAATGTTTATAATGTTTATAAAAAATGCCCTACACATCAATAAAACTATGCAGACTATATAGCTCAGCATGGTGGCGGAGAGATAAAAAGGGGGAGAGAAATAAAATATGATCAGTGACATAGATAGTAGCGTATTCTTATGTTCATAAGATCTCAAAGGCTTGAGATCAAGGGGGGGGGGGGGAGGGAAGGGAACAGGAGAGAGATCTGTGGTAATGGGGATAAAGGAAGGAGTAGGTAGGGTATACAAGTGGGTACAGCAGAGATATTAGGACTATTGGACAGATGTTAGTTGATTAAGAATGGTATTATTTCAAAGTCTGCATTCAGACCGTGTGGTATTAAGGTGTTTAATTTGTGAATCCAAAACATTTCACGTTTACTTAAGTCAATATCTCTGCTGCGACCTCTCCAATGCTGTAACACATTTTCTATACCCGTAAATTTTAAACCTTTAGTGCTCGAATTATGAAACAGTGCAAAATGTTTGGAAACACTGTGGGTTAAAACTCCTCTACGAATGTTGCTCAAATGCTCTAAAATACGTGTTTTTATTGCTCGTTTTGTTTTGCCCACGTATTGGAGTCCACATGGACATTCCAATAGATAAATTACATATTCCGTGTGGCAGTTCATGTACTGTTTAATCTTAAAGGTTTCCTTCCGATTATTCCCCATAAATTCTCTTTTGTCTGTCTGTTTATATTCGCATGCTTTGCATATTGAGCATCCAAAAAAGCCCTCAAGTTTTTGAAGCCAACCTGTTTTTTTAGGGCCATCAGTTTTCCTTATTAGGAAAATATGTTTTCCTTATGATTAGGCCTAAGAATACACCTGCTATTGAAAATAATTCTTTTGATACTGCTTTTCTAACTTCCTTTAATATAGAATCAAAGAACATCTGTAAAATAATACGCAAGCACTGGCATATTTTGCAAAATGACGAAATACTAAAAGATATTATTCCGGAGCACCCAAAAATAATATTTAAAAAAGCGCAAAATCTTAAAAACATCATTGCACCAAGCGCCATAAGGAAAACTGATGGCCCTAAAAAAACAGGTTGGCTTCAAAAACTTGAGGGCTTTTTTGGATGCTCAATATGCAAAGCATGCGAATATAAACAGACAGACAAAAGAGAATTTATGGGGAATAATCGGAAGGAAACCTTTAAGATTAAACAGTACATGAACTGCCACACGGAATATGTAATTTATCTATTGGAATGTCCATGTGGACTCCAATACGTGGGCAAAACAAAACGAGCAATAAAAACACGTATTTTAGAGCATTTGAGCAACATTCGTAGAGGAGTTTTAACCCACAGTGTTTCCAAACATTTTGCACTGTTTCATAATTCGAGCACTAAAGGTTTAAAATTTACGGGTATAGAAAATGTGTTACAGCATTGGAGAGGTCGCAGCAGAGATATTGACTTAAGTAAACGTGAAATGTTTTGGATTCACAAATTAAACACCTTAATACCACACGGTCTGAATGCAGACTTTGAAATAATACCATTCTTAATCAACTAACATCTGTCCAATAGTCCTAATATCTCTGCTGTACCCACTTGTATACCCTACCTACTCCTTCCTTTATCCCCATTACCACAGATCTCTCTCCTGTTCCCTTCCCTCCCCCCCCCCCTTGATCTCAAGCCTTTGAGATCTTATGAACATAAGAATACGCTACTATCTATGTCACTGATCATATTTTATTTCTCTCCCCCTTTTTATCTCTCCGCCACCATGCTGAGCTATATAGTCTGCATAGTTTTATTGATGTGTAGGGCATTTTTTATAAACATTATAAACATTTTTTATAAACATTATAAACATTTTAATATCTATTAGCATCTTTTATGCACCTTATATTTTTTTGTGATATGTAATATTAAAGTTTTAGTGTAATTGCGTCGTTTTTGGACCATAGAGTCATGTACCTTTAAGAGGAGGACCTATGTAAAATCAAGCTTTTATTGAGTAATTGTCTCTGGTATATAAACTGCACACCCACTAGGGGTATTCACTTGCTCCTGAGGAAGCTGTGGTGTAACACAGCGAAACGCGTTGAGCCTATTCCTGCAGCCTGCACAGCTGCCCAGAAGGAGAAGGTGCCTAGTCTGCGGTCCCCCTGCTGTCTGCCAACCTCTGTGTTCCGGATCGGAAGCCGTCACCCTTGCGCCGGTAGTGACGTCAGACGCCAGTCATCGCGATCCGACGAGGAGGACTGGGAGTTGCAGCAGCTAGAGGCTACCCACATAGACGCCGGTTTCACCTCTAAAGTAAACGCTACGTGTACATTGTTTATGTACTTATTGTAAGTACAACTTTTACCCTGCTTTTAATACAAACTGATTTTGTCCGATCTGTACTATGGTCTTTTCTGTATCTTTTCCTGTGGCATGTGTACCTGAGTGAGATCTCCTTCACCTCAAACTCGCGAGGATCCTGTCTCTGCAGCCTGCTACACACCACCTTACTTTGCAATACGCTTTTTATACACCTACTTATTGTAAGTAGACACTCTATAGAGCCAAGACATCTCAAAATTCGCTTTATCACAACATATTGCACTATTATATTTCCTTTTATTTTTTGGATGTTCCTGCGACTGTGGCTCCCTTCCAACCACCTGTATCCATTTTTATTTGCTAAACATTTACAAATCATATAACAATTGTTATACCTGTCTGTTTTATCTGAGGCATGAAATACTTATTTCATCCTATGTAGTTCTGCACATTGAGTATTAAAAGACTGGCAATACGATGCTCTAGCTGTCTAGCATCTTATCATGGGAAGCATTACCATCTTAGTTTGTCACCTATTAATTATTTGAATTGCAAATCATGTTCAAGATTCACCCAATCTCCCTAAATCATTGAACTTAAATATATACTGTACTTACCAAACCCCAAGTAGTACTTCAAGATTTGTTCAAAAAAAGGTTGGACATCTTTTTAGATGGGAAAGGTATACAGGGATATACCAAATAAGTATACATGGGAAGGATGTTGATCCAGGGATTCATCCGATTGCCAATTCTTGGAGTCAGGAAGGAATTAATTTTTCCCCTTATCGGGGTTTTTTGTTTGCCTTCCTCTGGATCAATAAGTAAGTATAGATATAGGATAAAGTATCTGTTGTCTAAATTTAGCATAGGTTGAACTTGATGGACGTACGTCTTTTTTCAACCTCATCTACTATGTAACTATGTAACTATGTAACTATGTAACTATGTAAGCTTGCTATTCATTCTCAAATATGATCCATATAGGGTTGCCAGGTGTCCGGTATTGAACCGGACTGCCTGGTATTTGGTTACTCTGTCCGGTAAAAAATGAGAGGGGGACATGTATGTGTGCGGGGGGGAGGGACATGTATGTGTGCGGGGGGAAAGGGGGGACATGTATGTGTCCGGTATTATGTCTCCGGACTTAGTAAACAATCGTGGGATTTCCCTTGAGAAGGGATAGAGCAGGGCTGCAGCTGCTGCTAGGGGGCTGGGCAGCTTCCTCCATGCTGATTGGCTGCTGCTGTGTAATGCAGCCAATCAGGAGGAGGTGGCAGGAGTTTGTGGGTGGGGCCAAAGAGCAGAGAGGAAAAGCGTTGAGCAGAGAGAGGTGAGGTTGTGGCCTGTGGGTCCTGTGTGCTGTCTCCTGTGTATTTGTTTTGTCCTGGTGTGTGTGTGTGTGTGTGTATTTGTACTTGCACTGTTTTGTGTGTCTTCTCTGGCTGTCTAGTGGGGGTGAGAATGACAGGGAGGGGGGTGAGAGGATGAACGGAGGGGCCGGGGGGATGAGAGAGGATGAAGGGAAGGGGGGGGATGAGAGAAGGGAAGGAGGGGATGAAGGGAAGGGGGGGGATGAGAGAGGATGAAAGAAAGGGGGGATGAGAGAAGGGAAGGAGGGATGAGAGAGGATGAAAGAAGGGGGGGATGAGAGGATGAAGGGAAGGGGGGATGAGAGAGGATGAAAGAAAGGGGGGGATGAGAGAAGGGAAGGAGGGGATGAAGGGAGGGGGGTGAGAAAGGATGAAAGGAAGGGGGAATGAGAGAGGATGAAAGAAAGGGGGGGATGAGAGAAGGGAAGGAGGGGATGAAGGGAGGGGGGTGAGAAAGGATGAAAGGAAGGGGGAATGAGAGAGGATTGTATTGTATGTCTTTATTTATATAGCGCCAAAAGTGTACTCAGCGCTTCACAAAGAATACAGTACAGGGAATTATAATAATACAATAAGCATAGCAAAATCAGACAATAGGAAAGGAAATCCCTGCCCGAAGAGCTTACAATCTAAGTGGTAGGATGGGAGACTTACAGAGACAGCAGGTGAGGAAATAAGTGCTGTAGATGGCAGTGCTTGGCCACAATGAGTGGTAAGAGTGACTGTGGGAGTGGGACAATATCCATGAGTGTAGGTTATGGGGATGCTTGATTTGTGGGGCAAGTTTTAAGGTTAGTCAGTATTAAAAATGAGAAGGTTAACACAATTTACAGGGGAAGAGATGGCAGGGAGGCGTGGGTGAGAGCAGGTGTGTATGTCTGGGTTCAGGATTAGGGGAGATCCCCAGCAGCAGGAAGGAGTAGATAGAGGGTGTGAATAGACGATTTGCGTTGGTGTTTTTTATTGAGGGGTAAAGAAGTTGTTGGGAGAGAGGTGTATAAATAATGGTGCAGTGGGGAATGGGGAAGTTGGAGAGAACAGACATTCCCAAAGGTGTAAGGAAACGGTAAACAGAAACAGCAATAGGGAGGGCACAGTGAGATGCAGGAGGATAGGAATAGTACAAATAATCACAGCTTTTAGAAAGTTAAGTTCTCACAGTTGCAAAATTGTTGTTGTTGTTGTGGTGCAGATCTTCCTCCAATCTTCACCTCCAAAATTAACTCTGCCAGAAACTTTAAATGTGACGGTGGGGGGAAGATGGGAGGGGGGTGAGAGCACAAGGGGGTGAGAGGATGAGGAGGGGTGCAGTATTGCTCGCCATGGGCCTGTATGACTGCAGGTCAGTTATTTATCAATTATCTGACCATTACGTCATTTGTTCTATATTTGCACAATTTCATATTCTATTTACTAAAAAAAAAATAATCCTCGGAAGGGCACTCCTTCCCAAGACCCTTCACCAGATTTTTTACGAAACGGAATATAAAGTGGTGCAAATTGGTGAATACTTGGAGAGAAATTTGGAAAAAATTACGTAACAATCAGGTCATTCGTAAATAACATTCTTCTTCCCCACTAACGATTCTCGCGCGCGTCGCACCTTTCACCATTTTATCCAGTATTTTTGGATAAGCCACCTGGCAACCCTAGATCCATACTGTTTTGTCAAAAAATCTACAGATGGTGTATTTTGTTAACTTTCTCAAGGGCTCTCGTTTTCTTAAAAAGTGTTGGGGAGCTATATGCTTGTCATATTTATAGGAATTCTCAATATTAGTATGCCCTGTAGCATGTTAACGTTGCGGATGGGCTCTGGTATATTGTTAACCATTCATGAGTTGCTACTTTAAGGAAATAAACATTGGTTTGTTGGTTGTATGTAGAAATGGATTTAAATCTTTCACTGTCACATTCTAGTACATTTATGTTATGTACTGTACACAGCTCACAGACATTGCAATAGGTTTTCACACTGTAGCTAGAAAACTTCCCCGTGTGTCACACAGAGTGGTATACATCGTGTAAGATTATCCGTGTTGTGAAGGATATATGGAGTAATTCTTTATACTGTAGGCAGTGTCTGGAAACAGTTAATTAGTTCCTTGGGATGCTGCCTATCACATTTTTAAATTGAATCATCCTTTCTTTAATGTATTCCCATCACACCTTTTGTTCTTTCTTCAGTCTGTAGTAAGTATTGTTCACACTGCTGCGGTACCTCTACTCACTAATTTTGGGTGCCAGAAGTATGTGCATGTCTTGCGTAGAGTGAAAGAAATTGGGTTGGTATATTTGTTTCTTTTTTATATGTGGCCAGGTCCCCCTGGGTCCCCTTTCCTCTTGGGCAGCAACAGAGGTTGGGGAGAGTGAGGGGAGGGTGGCGGTTGCATCCACTGGGTACCGGGAGGCGGCACAGTACTCCGGGAGGCGACAGAGTCGCTGGAGGCTCCCGGCGGCTCCATTTGCAGGGTGCCGCCATGTTTAGAGTGGGCGCGCATGCACAGTGCAGTTGCGCATGCGCTGTAGCATCCCAAGTCCGGTGGCCATTAGGGGAATAGATCCGCAGGGGGCTACAGCCCCCAGAATGCTTAGGGGTTGCTGATCAGGTGGCTAAGCTAAGCCAATAGGGCTGCGAAGATCCCCTGCAACTTAGTGGATACATTTGGCACAAGGCAAGCCACGCAAATCGGAGGTGGGACAAGGAGAGGGTAGGGTGTGTGTGCAGCGTGTCTGTGGCCCCTGCACTAGGCCAGAGACCCCCAGAGGCCCCAGCTAGGCCTTAACTCCCCCTTTCAGCTTGTGGCTGATGCAGGGACAGGCCTAGTAGATAGGGACACTGCCCCTGTAGTACCAAGCGTGAGGGACACAGCGGCGAACTGGCATCTGGTGGTCTGGGACCAGATCACCACATAGAGAGAGACTATTATGGTGGGACCCTCCAGAAGGATACCACCCCACGTGGAGGTGGACGCATCGATGACGACGGCGCGGGACCGGGCGGCCCCCTTTGTGTTCAGTTGGCGCTACCGGGTGCTGGAGCCCCCAGCAGGTATCATCACATCACCAAGTGCACCAACAAATCACACTTTAGTTGTGGGCAGCGCTGTCACACACATTGGGTGGGTTGACTCTTGTGGACACCAGGCTTGTTGGGTGCCCAGGGGCACCTCAGTACTTTGGGTGGATATCCCATCAGGGTGTGGATGCTGTGTTGGAGGGCACTGTGGGGTTACGGCCGTGCGTGACCTATTTTGGTGTGGGCGTTACCTTGTTATTCCTATTATTATCTGCATGTAGTAAACTGTTATCTATACCATTGTGTGTATTCTGTAATGGGTCCTGTGACGAGGGAATCCAACATAGACGGATCAGGTACACCCCAGGCTCCCAGCAGCGGGGGTTGAGGCCTCCTGTGAGCCACAGGTAAAGCACTACACACACGTAGTAGCCGTCTCATATGTTATAGGGTGGGGGAAACAGTGCTACATATAGAGCAACAGTTTTTTTTGTGAAACCGTGGTTAGTGCACTGAATTTTTTAATGGGCAGGGAATGGCAATCTAACTACATGTTAGTAACCGGTATGCTGAAAGCACTGTACATAGGCCTCAGCCTCATGGTTCAGATACACTTTACATAGTCTAATACTGTTTGCGAAATACTGTTTGCGAAAACAGCATCAATTGATTATTATACAATAAATTTGGTACTATATAAAATGACACCTTTAAAACAGCTGTAAATGCGTAATAGCTTCCTAGTACTGTATGTCATGCACTTTCTAAAAGTTTTTGTGTTTTTTTTCCCTTCATTTACAAACATCTTATCTCTAATCTTTTCCATACCCTTACATACACCCTTGGCTCTGCTAAATCTCACTTCCTCTCCCCTTGTCGCTATGGCCCTTTCCATTCTGTGAACATTCTCTTACCAATACCTCTTGAACTTTATACAGTACCAAAATCTCAAGGAAGTTTAGATGGGACCTAGATGGATGGGTAAATCAGGAATCCAGTCACCCCCATCTTTAAAAAAAACCCAAATACTATTAAATCAGGAAAGCTTTTTAGTAGTGCTAGCACAAGCTCTTCGTACTCTGAGCTAAAGGCTGTATATTCCCCTCTCTCGTCTTTTCATTGATGAACCTACTCTGCAGGAATACAGATATGTATAATATGTGCGATTATTCGGCTTTTTGGTGTTCTGCAGAGATAAGCGACGAATAGGTAAACACAAGGGGAGGGTTTGTTGGGAGAATAGTTGTGGGAATGAGTAGAATAGACAAGAGTGGTTAGAGGTTACTGAATAAATATGAGGAGTGGAAGAGTGGCCCATAATGTTATTTGTGCATACAGTGCCGGACCACACCGTGTGGGCCACTGTCTAGGGCATTTGGTTGCGGCCGTTTTGCCGCGACAAAGTCACTGCCAATGTCTAGCCGTCACTCAGTTTGCCACAGGAACATCTCTCCGCTGGCTCTTTCACCGCTAAGGTAAGTTCTTACCTTACCCTAAAACCTCCTAATACTTACGCTACCCTAAAAACCTTAACCCCTTACCCTAAGACCCTTACCCTTATTCCCTATCCTATACACCTAACCCCTATCCTTAACCCTGTAACTGCCAAAACCCCTTACATTAACTTACCTTGGCGAAAAGGCCGTCAGCTGTGTCCAGCGGGGGTGCGGCCTGCAGGTCCCTAGATGGCCAAATACTGGTGCCAAATGTCAGATTCCGGTAGACCACACACTTAAATTGGCTGTAAAGTTTCTTTTCACACCATGCAGTGTCTTTTAGAATAGCACTGCTTAGTAAATATGGTTCACAAGGCTTAAAAATTGCAAGTGATTTATATTAAAATAACTTGAATAAAAGAGAATACAGATCTATAAATGATGCATTTTAACATAACAAAATATATGGATTTGCAGTAAGGTAAGAAAACGTGTCTATACAACTTATTATCTACCATTCAATAGTATACACTCATTAATATTATAAAAATGACTTTCTAATTCTGCAGGGTTCCACATTAATGTTATTTGTAAGGCCTCCCTTTTCCCTTTCCTGCCTTTAACACCTGGAAAAAATTCATTACCATAACGTCACCAGACCGCCCTCACATCAAGGAAATGTCAATGAACTGCCTGCTGAAGCCACAGCATCCCACAATCTCCCAGCACTGCCTTGCAACATTCGAGCCTCGTCTCAATTCTGTCCCATCGCCTCTAAGGTCAGAGCACTGCATGCGAAGCACTGCAGTAGGTCAGTGTTTTTCAACCGGGGCTCCGCCGTCATCCCTAAATGATTCCCTGCAATTTTCAGGTCATTTGAAAATTGTACTGATGCAGAGGAATTTACAGTGCATCTGATCTCAGACGCGCTATTAGAGAGGGTTGGGGTTCCTTACAATGCATCTGATCTCAGACACGCCGTTAGAGAGAGTTGGGGTTCCTCAGAATTTCACAATATAATTATAGGGTTCATTAACCAAAAAAGGTTGGGAACCACAGCAGTATGTAGTTCTGTACACAGGGTTGCCACCACTCTGGGTTTGACGCGGAGACTATGGGCTTTGGCCACATATCTCCGGTCTACGGGTTTACCTTGTAAACCACTGTGTGGCGGCGTGTGGCATCTCCTGGTGTCCTCCCGGCAACTCCCCCTACAACTCCTGTCAACATGGCTGCGCGGCGTCAAATGGCGATGTGTTGCCATGTCAATGGGAATGCTAGATGACGTCACAGCGTCACGTGAAGTTCGTTGCCATGACGAGATGCCACGTGATGTCACACGACAACGCGCTGCCATGACAACGCGACTCCTCGGTGCCATATGTCGGCCCATTGTCATGACAACTTGACTTCATGTAGCGTCCCATTGTCATGGCAACACTGCACCGTTTGACGCTGCCCAGCCATATTGACAGGTTGTAGGGCGAGATGCCGGGAGGATGTCGGGAGACGCTGCTGCTAAAGGTAAGCGCTAAATTAAACAAATGTTATCTCCGGGTTAGCCTTCTGTAGAAGGTGGCAACCCTGGCTGTACACTGAAAAAGCCTACTTAAATGTTTGAAGCACCAATAGAAATAAATAGACTCCTCAGGGGTTAAAATATGCTGATGCTTGTATTCTAACTTGGTTCCCCAACTCCAAATCCATTGGCATTATTTGCATTTTAGACAATACACATCCACTGCTTTATATTTGCGTACATGAGTGATATAGATATAGATTTACCAAGTGTGTCCTTTGGAAAGTAAAATGCAACTTGTGCACAACTATTTCCCTGTGGCTTTCTATGGTGTGAGCAAACGTACCGTGGAAAAGATACATCCTAAAACTGTGGAGCAACTCAAGCCCCTTGTGAATTGCAAGCCTTTTTCAGCCTCCGGTATCATTGAGCGTCTCATTCTAGTGCAACTAGTCTCATTCTGAGCATGGAGATAAAGATGGCACAGTACTGTACATGTTTCTCTCCAAGTTTACAATCAGACTAAGTACTGTAATTATTTTATGAAGATTGTTCAGCACAAATCATTGTAAATAAATGAAGTAAAATGTGTTTGCTTATATCTTCTTATGTATAAATTCCTAGCATATTGTGTTCCCTGTCGTGTTTTTGATTTCTCTTTATTTTACATAACCCTGGCCGTTTTTTTTGCATCGCAATAATGAACATTTGCTACAAGACACACATTTTTAGCAAATGATTGATTTAATTTACCACCTAAAATCAAGCTATATAGAATGGTGTAGTCATATAGGAGGTTATTCATTCAAGTGTAATTGTGCCGATATGCACTGACTGAGATATTGGAAAAAGAATAGATGGAGAATGCAGGGGGGCTATGCATCATGCTGACTTTTTAAGCATCATGTAGAGTGTTATTGAATTTTATTCTGTCATTTGGTATCAAACTTAAAAAAAAAACGTTTTTTACAGTATCAAGTTATATGCATTTAATGCAGTTTAAAAACAATAATATGATTACAATGTTTATGCAGAAAAATGCATCAGAAGCATCTGTCTATTCATTCTAGTTTCTCTCTGATGAAAGTAGGGAAAATCTAAGCAAAGTGTCGTAATACATTGATTGCAAGAGGCAAAGCCACAAATACACATTTCACAAGACTCCTTATACAATCTCCTAAAAGTTAATTGAAGAAAGCTATACACAAATCATTGGACCTTCCACCTTGTACTCAGTCATCAGATCTCGGTTCTGTTTCTGCTCTTGCAATACTGTACACTAGGGGGGCGCGATAATTTTTAGGAAGAGTGTGACTGTTACAGAGGCCCCGCACTCTTCCCCACGACATTTAAATAAAATGCTGGGGGAGGGGTGACGCCTCTGTAACTCCCTTACCTGCTCTCTGCTTGGTGTTCGGCGACGTGTCGCCATGGCAATGCGGCGTGAAATGATGCCGCGGGGCATGTGACGCGTTTCCATGGCATGGTCCGTCAAATGACTTGGCAGGGTGACATCACATGACCCCCAATGTTATTTGACTCCGAGTCCTTGGCGAGATGGGGGCGCAGCTCAAGAATTTTGCGCACCCCTGTTGTACACAATTTAACACCAGCATTGTTTTTGATTCATTTTTGTCTTCCTCAATCTAATTGCCTCTAACTTTTTCCATTATCGCTTCATTGCTAACTTTTATTTGTCTGCTGAAGTGTATCCGTAATGAATCCAGCTTATACTGTAATGTTCCATGTAATGAACCATGTCATTTTAGTTTCTTGGTGGCAGTACAGTACATTGTATTTGTTATCTACAGATGCAGCGGCCATTATTTTAATAAATCACGAGGTTTATACCTCGGAATACCCATGTCATGGTGCGGGATTTCTTCCAACCGTACCGCCTTGAGGCGCGAGTGCATAAAATGGCATTTTAGTGTTCTGGCTTCTAAACACCTGAAATTGACACAGTAGCACAGAAGCACAGTACTGTACACATTACAATTCATTCATTTCATTGCATTTAATTGCACATAATCCATGAAATTCAAACAAAGCAACCGTGATAAACACGGCCTGGGCCGATTGGCCGCGTTAATGCCACGCGGAGTACAGCAGCGCACATGAAAACGGTGCCGTGATTTGTTAAAATAATGGCTGCTGCATCTGTATGACTATAGATGATCCCTTCCCCACTGCTTATTAGCTGCCAGGTGTAAGGTGTTGATATTGTTGTGATTCCCAGTGGCTTTAATAAATATCAAAAAGAAGTGTTTTAAGACTCCATTTTGCCTTTTCTTGGTGCTACGGGTAATAACTTTGATCTTTGAGAATCAGAATTTAAAAATATTTTCATATATTGCACACACAGTTATTAACATCTTAACATATTAGGAACTCCAACAGAGATCGCTACTATAATCTCCTGTTTTCTCCAAGAAGGCTGTTTTTTAGGAAAACCTGGATATTAGCTGGTTAAGGTTAAGAAAATATATGGCTTCAATATACAGTAGTAGCAAAAGGTGCTATGTGTTTTTATGCTCTCAATGCATTTTATGTCATTTCCCCTCTTCCCCTCAAGATTAACAATATAACAATATAATCCCATTGATATGTAGCACTTTTTCCCCTACCCTAAGTGAGATCATGTAGCTCTGGTGCTAGTGCATCCGTGCAACCGTGAGGTAGAACAGAAGGCCTGAGATCTCCGCGGTGGTATAGGAAGACAACAGGACAGGCTATCGGGGATGGTTCTTCGGTCAGCACAGCGCCTCCAGCCCAGGAGGATCCTGGAGCAGCCAGGATGAACCTCATAGGCAACTCTTCTTGGTATTCACACTCCAGACATCACACAATATAACTGGGGTTTATTGGGTACATCATAGATATGACAGGTTCCATTCCCTGAAGGCAGTACCCCGGGCTTGAGGCCTTGAGCACCCCATCTCAGCATACCTTACCCCCTAACAGGGCAAGGCCTCAGCCCACTCCTGTCCAGGAGAGACTTACTGCTGTGTCCTCATATCCGAGAGGGCAGCACAGAACTAACTCTCAGAACCCTTACTCTAACCCAGGCCTGCACAACTCCAGTCCTCGAGGGCCGCAAACAGGCCAGGTTTTCAGGATATCCCAACTTCAGCACAGCTGGCTCAATTAGTGGCTCAGTCTGATTGAGCCACTAATTGAGCCAGCTGTGCTGAAGTAGGGATATCCTGAAAACCTGGCCTGTTTGCGGCCCTCGAGGATTGGTGTTGTGCAGGCCTGCGTCTAACCTCCAGAGGGAAACCCCTCCTTCCCAGGGGAGTGGCTTGTAAGCCGGCCTCCTATCAGTCATAGGAATACCTTGTAATACCAGGCTACTCCTGAACTTTATTAGGTAACACACATATAACAATACAACCAGGCCCTGCAGGATTTGTTCCCAACACTGCCCACTCTTTACTGGGACTTACAGTGCTAAAGGGGCCAGAGAATTAGTAGCCCAAGGGGACTTTGCTACAGATATGTACTAGCAAAGTCAGTATGGCAACAAGGCAGGGAGAGATCGGCATCAGACAGGTAGACAAAATGTAGAACAACAGCACTTTACATGACTATTAGAGAGCGTGTTGTAGATCAAGGTTCTAGTAGAAGTATAGATTTGTTGTGGGCTGTGATACCTTTCAGGGGACACACGAGTTCTTCATTGGTGGAATTACAGCATACAGAGTTTTTGAAACCTCACAGCTCCCTTTCTCCAGTCTATAACACAACAGAAATAATACCACATACAAGGGACACTGCTTATTGCATCTATACCACATTATCTAGTATGCAAATTCAACATTTCGGGCCATGTTTACTTGGCAATTATAAGCTGAAAGGCCACATACAGCCCATTCATAGGGTTTGAACATATGGTTATTAACTTTGGCAATGATTACTAGTTACATAGTAGATGAAGTTGAAAAAGACATAGGTCCATCAAGTTCAAATTTAGACAACAGATACTTTATCCTATATCTATACTTACTTATTGATCCAGAGGAAGGCAAACAAAAAACCGCATTAAGGGGAAAAGCTGGGGGGTTTATGGTGACCATTTTAAAGAAATATATTTTAAGTACTGCAATTATTTAGGGGAGGCAAGGAAAGAGTAAAAGGTGAGGCAAGTAATCAGGTTGTATGAAGACTAAATGGAACTCTGGTGCTTCTCATAGGGGTATGTGGGGGTTATTCATTAAACTGCGATTATTGCCATTTGACTTCAATGGGAGTTTCCGCGCGCTACTCAAGTGCAACAATTGACACTCAACCTGTAAATAATTTATAGGCGTATACTTCTTATTCAGATTGCTAAACGTCACACAATGCGGATATTAAGCGTCTCATCTCTGGAATGGTTAGCCAAACGCCCTAAAATCCATCGAATGGCCTCAGAACAATAACATGCACTGCTCGCTATTTTGATCTACTTGGTTCTATTTGTCCGTATACTGTGTATTAGTAATAAAATGTACCAATTAATTTGATATGAGATATTTCTTTAAATGTCTTGCTTGTAGTAAAATTAGCAAAATAAATAAATTGGCATTTTAATAAAAGTTGCTTATCTAACTACAGTATAGTGTTATACAAAATATAATTTCCATCTTTCAGAAAAGTATGATCCTACCTTTAGTTTTCAAGCCAAGCAATGACTGATCGACCTCCTATAATTTGTGTATATACCAGTATGTCCCTTCCAGGTTAATTTGCAGAGTGCTTGTTCCATAGAACAAAGCATTATAACAAAATAACAATTTAACTATGTGGTTATGTTTGCTGGCATTATGGATGCTTCTGATCCTTTTAAACATACCAGGGGAGCTCCTGTGTGGCCGCAGGTGAAACAACACATTCTAATGTCAGAGTCCTTTACTATGCAGTTGATAACAGCTAGACAGCAAATCCAGGAATGCTACAACATATCTGATTCTCTCCAGGGATATTTACTCAGAATACACTACAAACCCAGAATTCCCTTAAAATCCCACGTCCAGCTCAAAAAATATTTATCTTTTAGAAATTGTCTTTAAGTTTTCAAGCTAATTACATAGCTTTTTTTGTACAGAGCTGTTAACATAACCACATATTTTAATTCCTCATTTCCTGTCTCCCAACAGCTGAAATCACATAAAGTTTGTTGGCACTGTGGTATTAATATCTTCTTAAAGGGACAGTCCCACATGTGCGCCCAAAATATTATTTTTATTAATTGTATCACATTTGTCTTTAAATCTGAAAGTTTGAGTGCTCCGTTAGGAATTCATGCAGGGGATGTGGAACATGAAATAAAAGAAGAGAGAATTTAGTGCAACACAGCTAAACAGATTACACAGACATAAAAATGCAAGCTGGCTGACACAGGGGGACAAGACAGACAGACACAACTAGACAGACAACATTAAAGCAAAGCTAGTGATACAAGTTAATTTATTATAACTGAAAATAAAAAGTAGGACAGGTTGCTGATATGCCGGTAGATTCGCATAAGTCAATGTGAGCCGAAATCCACGTGTGGGGGGGTCGCAGGGTTCTCAGGATGCCGTGTATTCCCTCTGTTACTCCTTACTGGTGAGGACCGGAAATGACGTCTCCGTTGCGCCGAAACCGGAAATGACGTCGCCGGGTGTGACGTCAGGACTGGTGAATCCAGTGAAGCCTCAGGGAAATGGCAATCCGCACCTCCTTGCCCCTACTTCGCTCAGCGATATAACAGATTGTACTCAGCAAAAGTGTCCAAAATTGAATAAAACAGCCCTACGCGTTTCGTGTGGGTAACCACACTTCCTCAGGGGATACCTGAGGAATAAGAATTAGTTCCATTATCCCCTGAGGAAGTGTGGTTACCCACACGAAACGCGTAGGGCTGTTTTATTCAATTTTGGACACTTTTGCTGAGTACAAGCTGTTATATCGCTGAGCGCTTTTGTTGAGCGAAGTAGGGGCAAGGAGGTGCGGATCGCCATTTCCCTGAGGCTTCACTGGATTCACCAGTCCTGACGTCACACCCGGCGACGTCATTTCCGGTTTCGGCGCAACGGAGACGTCATTTCCGGTCCTCACCAGTAAGGAGTAACAGAGGGAATACACGGCATCCTGAGAACCCTGCGACCCCCCCACACGTGGATTTCGGCTCATATTGACTTATGCGAATCTACATCTGCCGTCCTGTGAGTGTTATTCAGATTTTAACCCACCGGAGCGGCATATCAGCAACCTGTCCTACTTTTTATTTTCAGTTATAATAAATTAACTTGTATCACTAGCTTTGCTTTAATGTTGTCTGTCTAGTTGTGTCTGTCTGTCTTGTCCCCCTGTGTCAGCCAGCTTGCATGTTCATGTCTGTGTAATCTGTTTAGCTGTGTTGCACTAAATTCTCTCTTCTTTTATTTCATGTTCCACATCCCCTGCATGAATTCCTAACGGAGCACTCAAAGATTCAGTGACTGTAACACATCTTGGAATTGGGACTATTTCTACTGGACTTCCATCCATTGTGGACTGATCAGGCGCCGGTATCTCTCTTTTATTTATGCTGTTCATCTGATTGTACTATCAGTTTCACCAGGCTGCCTATCTACCAATAGGGTTCCCCCTCTTAACAGGGTACATTGTTATTCCCATTAGCGCTTTTTTACATCACCTTTTTTTCTTTAAATCTGAAAGGTTTTTCAATATTTGTTTCCTTAGAGAAATGAATGGTTATGCCCCCTGGTAGCAGTTGCAATCTCGTCTGTGAATTATTGTTTTTCACATTTGGCAAATGATGGCAGCATAATTAGTTTAGACGAAACAAGAAAAGCAGAAATAAATTAGACTAAAGCAGCTATCCCAATTTTTTCTTGGTCTTCTTATTTTATGTAGGTGAACCTGGGAGTCCCTGTGAAGCTGATCTGTGGTCTCCTGACCCCAGGGAACCCCCTGGTTTCTGAGATACTTGTGTTGGTGTGACCAGGGCCACCAACAGATTTCCTGGGGCCCAGGACTACAGTTTGGACAGAAACCCCCCTTTCCTCCCCCCTGTCGGCGGTCTTGCGACCCCCCCCCCCACCTTGTTGATTGCCTTGCAAGCCCCCTCCTCTATTCTTCCCCCTCTCTACCCCCAACTCACTCTTTCCCCCCTCTCTTCCTCACTCACTCTCCCCCCCCCTCCATCACTCAATCCTGCTCCCTCCTCTCTGGCCACACACACAATTCCCCTCCCCCCCCCCTCAATACCCATACAATTCTCTCCACAATACTCCCACAAAATATATATTACACGACCCCCTCAAATACATACACCACCCCCACAGTACATACACTACCCCCTCATATATACTTACACTTCCCCCCAAATGCATTCTTACACTCCCCCAATACATTCTTACACTACACCCCTAAATACATACATACACTATTCCCCCCAAATACATACTTACTCTACACCCCCCAAATATATTCTTAGACTACACCCCATCCCAAATACATTCTTATCTTGGGGATGGTATCTCTCCCCAGCTGCTACGGGCCTCTCTCTCTACGGCGCCGGGCCTCTATCACTCTCTCACACTGGGCCTCTCATGCCGGGGTCTGCGGGGGGCCCATGCCGTGGCCTGCCTCTCTCCTTCACTGTCTCACGCCAGGCCTCTCTCATGCCGATACCTGAGCTCAGCTTCAGCTTCCAGCATACACCGATGTCAGAGAGAAGCCCGGCGTGGGACATTGAGGGAGAAAGGCAGACTGCATCTGCAACGTCGGAGATCCGGTAGCAACCCGAGGCCAGGCAGCTGGATGCACAAGTTGGGCCTGACCTCTGGCAGCCACCGGGTCCAGTACCCAGGGCTACAGACAGCTTTCCTGCCTCCCCCCCTCCAGTGTCGGCCTTGTGAGACCCCCCCCACCTGTCTCTCCTCCCCACCCCTCTCTCTCCCCCACACACCCACCTCTCTCTCCCCCACACTCCCACCTTTCTCTCACCCTCACCTCTCCCCACACCTTCACCTCTCTCCCTCCCCCACACCCTCACCTCTCTCCCTCCCCCACACCCTCACCTCTTTCCCTTCCCCACACCCTCACCTCTTTCCCTCCCCCACACCCTCACCTCTTTCCCTCCCCCACACCCTCACCTCTTTCCTTCCCCCACACCCTCACCTCTTCCTCCCCCACACCCTCATCTCTTCCTCCCCCCCACACCTCCACCTCTCCCCCCCCAGACCTCCACCTCTTCCCCCCCCCACACCTCCACCTCTTCCCTTACTGTTTGATTGCAAAAGAGATTAGGTAAAGATCGAGAACACACTTCATATCTGCAGAGACATTTAAAAATCATTTTCAAAATATTCCTCTTCTACTTTGTAACAATTGGGAGGGAGCACAACCCCTCCAAGGATTATGAGGTTTTCCATATGTACAGTACATATAGTATCAAAAGGATACAGATCTTTCTAACCTTTCAATATTTCGGGAGGGGTTCCAAACCAGCCCCTTCCTTACATGAGGTAATGTGATGATGCAGCAACGCAGAGGAACCGTTTGGTCAGTAGATTATTTGTCACACAGCACTCGGTGGCCCAGATGCACTAAAGGCCGTTCTATATACAATAATACTTTAATAATTGGTGTACGTAAAAAAAAAATATTACTGCACATTTCACTATGAAGTATATAGGCACTATAGGTATGAGTTTCTGACCTAAGATACACGAAGAAAAGGGGGTAGAAGAGCACACAGGGAGCCCCTGGTAGTGTAAAACATTTTAGTACAAACAGGTAGTGGGTAGGTAACAGATGTACAATTACCAAAATAAATCTTTAAAAAATAAGCATGTGAGAGGAGTCGGTCCGTTACCCCAGTGGGATGGACCCGTGGCGCCTGGTATTCTGCACAGCGTCCCACCCCACGCAGCCTGTGTTCCTGCAGATGGTGACTGCACCGGCAGCTCGCTGTATTTGGAATAGGTATATTTGTGTAAAGTTTTTGTTCCAGGAGAGAAATCAGCATTCACATTCTGCCACCGAGCAGTATGTGTGAATTGTGAGGTCATCAATCCAGTTCTATTTTAGTGCACTAGCACAGCGCACCAAGGCAACTCGATGTGCACGCTGATAGAAAAGAGGGAGGAGAGGAGGAAGGGTAGAAGCACAGGGAATATACTCGCATGGTCATAGAAAGCAAGAACAGGATACTGCATCAGATTCAGAATGTATACTTATTTCCATTAACAGGGAAAGGTATATATGCATCTACCTTAAATGCAGTTGACACACAATTTTTTTTTTACAGCACGTTTGAACCAGGGATGGAGGGGTGCCCCGAGCTGAGCGCTGCTATTTTCAGGACCATGTGGCTCCTTAGATCAGCGGTGCACAAACTGGGGGGACAGTCGGAGGGGGGGGGGGTTCACAGAGGCCTTGCGCGCTTCCCGAAGGCACTTAAATTAAGTGCCGGTGGAGCGGCGAAGGCCTCTGTAAACCTGACTTACCTTGGCTTCGGCGGCTTCTTAGACGCGTCGCCATGGCAACGCGGCGTCAAATGACATCACGTTGCTATGGCAATGTGACATGACGCTGGAGCCGACGCCGGGGTGGGGGGGGGGTGGGGGTTTGTGCGGAGAGAGGGGAATTGCCGGCAGGGGGACACAGGGAAAAAAAGTGTGCGCCCCCCCTGCCTTAGATACTTACAGGCGAAGCTGCCAAGTTTAGATCTCCCTCAAGGAGAAACAAATTGGCTACTAATTCTCAGGCCAATGGAAGCTGTAACATCATTGGTAATGGCTTCCTATTAGACAGCCAATCCCCTTAAAAAACTATCTTCACCAGTAGGTATCGAGGGAACTAGGAGTCCGCAGAGCTACAAATAGGGATTTTCAACCGTAAAGAACCTCCTGGGTCCCGTTCTGTCAACAAAAAGGGGTCTGGCTGCTTTCCTTTAATGTTCAATTGCCTGGCCTTGCAAGGGAAGGGGTTGAATAAATATACTTTTCCCATTTGTTGCGTGCCTGTGTGCTTATATACTCTGGTGCAGATTCGTGCTGTGAAGTGCTCTCTACATGGATGACACCGTGCAAATAAAGATATACATGCATAAATTGTGATTTAGTAAATTATAGAACCTTTTAAAATGTTGCAGTTCCTCAGCAACAGCAGATTTGCCTTTTGTCATCATCAGCAATGTGCTGATGTCCAAGAGAAGATGGCAGTGAACTGGAGCAAAGGTTGAAACAGGGCAGTATTAATAGATAATCTAAAGCACTGAGCCAGAACACTTACCCATGGTTGAGTGGAGTGACAGTGACTGCAGATGGAACTAGATTGCTTTCTGCAGGTAATCAAAATGGCAGCTACCCTGTTAAAAAAAAAAAAAAAACCTGCCATTTTATTTCTTCACAAAATCTATACAAATGGAGTAAATATACACAAAAGATTCCAGGATGTTTTAAAATAAATACACATATATATTTTTTAACAATTTGTTTCTTCCCTATCATTTTTTTTTATCATTTTTTTTTTATGACAAGGAAGAACATATTTCCAGTTGATGTTCATTAAAAATAATTTAAAGAAGTACTGTAGTTAATTTCAAATATATTTCCAGTTAAAGTGCGGTTCAAGTAGAAGGTTAAGGGGTTATTTTTTCTCTGTTTAGGCATCAAGCCAAGAATATTTTCACATGTATATTTTTTTAAGAAGTAAGCAATAAATCATATACTATTTGGATAGACAGACTGGAACTAAAAGTCTACCTATGACAGAAAGCATGTTTAATAAGAATTGCATTACACGTGGGAGTTTTTTTGATATGCGGTCTCATTATTCAGGAGTTTACATGGCCAGACATTGTTACAGAATTGGTGCATTCAAGGGTCATGAAGGGATGTCGTGTATAAAACTGATTTGTGCAACGTATATACGGGGACAGGAAGTTGCTTTGTTTACAAGAAGTTAGATAACCGCAGTCTCAAGTAAAACCAGAAAAATTCCATGGCTACTTTCGTTATGAGTAGTAAAGAGAGAGATAACACTTCTTACACGTACTAAGTAAAATGCCAGCACCCGAGAAACTGTGTGTCATCTGCAGTGTTTCCTACAAGGTAATATAATGTACATGTCCAAGATAAAGTTATGTCGTTTTATTTTAATTGCTGTTTTGCAGCCTGTAACATTGTCCTTTTTTAAATTGATGTATTATTATTGTAGTGTAGTCCAATTTTTTTTGTTCCAAAATGATACATGAATATATTTAAGTAATAATCCCCTCACAAGAGGTTATTGCGCCAATAATGCCCTGACTGGGTTACCTTGGCTTTGCAAAGCCAAAGACCTTTACCCAGCCAGGGCATTATTGGTCAGTAATGCCCTCTTTTGAGGGGGTTATTACTATTATAGGCTAAATGTAGGGTTTTTTTTTTTTAAGCATAAATATAGACACTTTTGTATAACATGATATTCTACATTTTCCTGAACTTGGTGTTTATTTTTTTTGTTTGACCGTTCTACATTTTCCTTTGTATTTTTAGTGTAGTTGTTTATTAAAATAAACACCCACACACCCACGCACTGCAACCACCCTCTATACACACAGGCACTGCAGCCCATATATATAAATATAAATATAATATACCGTATTGGCCCGAATATAGTGCTATGTTTTTTTCTTAAAAATGTCCTTCCTTTTATTTTTCATGTACAACACCTTCAAAACTTTAGGGTCGTATTATGTGCGAGGCCGTACTATATGCAATAATGTGTGTGGATTCACCTATAACTATAGTACTGCTAATCTATAGAGAGGATGGAGTCCCTGTATAATTAAGAGGGCTAATGCTACTATTGTTGACAGGGTGGATTACCAAATAATGGCTGATCCGCTGAATCGGCTGAAAAAAAAAGCGACACGTGCGTCAAGGGTAGGCGTCACCACTGATGTCACAGTGGCGATCGACACCACTCCGCCGAGACCGGTAGCACGAGACATACTCTTGAGCTTTGAAGCAGGCGTTTTTCGATCCAAGTGTCGGACCTAGGGTAAGATTAGCCTTAGCTTAGATATTTGTTCCCATTTTTTTTTATTTTTCCCTATCCTCTACCCCACCCTGTAGTGTGGGGTTATGTATGTAGGGTCAGAGGTCTTAATGGTCCGGTCACTGGTTAATTATCCACCATACATACACTGCCAGTACACAAAGACTGCACATTTTTTCTTTTCCCAGACATTGGTAATTTAGGAGTGTATACACCGCATACTATTTTGGTATACCAACGACCCAATTTGGATAGTGGTAAATCCATGTCTGGCAAAGTGCTGTTTGTGTTGATGCCACTACTCTCTATAGTTACCGATTCAGCGGATCAGCCATTATTTGGTAATCCACCCTGTCAACAATAGTAGCATTAGCCCTCTTAATTATACAGGGAATTAATCCTCTCTATAGAGATTAGCAGTACCATAGTTATATCTATGTGAATCCACACACATTATTGCATGTGTACCCTGTCTCTCAGCGAAGTGATAGATACAGAGACCTAAGTCCTGTCTGCTAAACAGTTTGTATTTTAATTGACACTATATTTATCAGCTGATTTTCCGACTATTTTTAGTGTTCAATGAAATAAAAATTTAGTTTTTATCCCCACTCATATTCTCAATACATCTTTAAGGGGACAGCTGATCACTTTCTAGGTAACCACATTTTTTTTGTGCTACATAGGCACTGCCATCCTCCTATATATAATAATCAGGATTTTTTGACTTAGCCCAGGGGTGCACAAAGTTTTTTTGCTGCACCCCCCTCCCCGCCCCGTGTGCTGGTCCTAGCGCTCGAGCCCCCCTTCTCAAGAGACCCGGCGTAAAATGACGCCGAGGGTCAAGTGACGTCATGTCACGTGACCCCGCAGCATCATTTGGCGCACGTCACCATTATGACGCGTCACGTCACATGACACCAAGACGCCGCATTGTCATGGCGACATGACCAGAAGCTGGCTGAATCCCAGTAAGTTGAGGTTGAAGAGGCCTTGCGCAGTCATCCGGTATTTCATTTAAATGCCTCGCGGAAGAGCGTGGGGCCTCTGCAACCGCCGCACCCTCCCTTTCCCAGATAAATCTTGCGCCCCCAGTTTGCGCACCCCTGACTTAGCCAATACTTCTCCCATAGAGTGCATGTAATTTCGGGGCCTGCCCTGTCCTGCGACCTCTCTTTTTGTTCTCTCCAATTATTTCCGTAGTGCACTAACTCTATTCAGCTTCTATACACACTCAGGTTGAGCGGGTATCATTCTTTTGTTGTTTTTACGTTGAAGCTTTTCAACATTTTCAGAATCTCCTAAAGTGCAGATTTTTTTTTTAATCCTCTTTGCTCTTCAGTTTTCATTTTAAATATATACCTACTGTCAAATCCTACGGCATTTTAGAATTTCAGTGAGGCATTGAGTACAATATTTTTAGACTTTAGGCAAGTCACTTTATCTCCCTGTACAGTACCTCAGCCTAGGGTTGGGTGATGGCAAAAATCTCACCACGATAACAAGAAATGTATCGCTATAAAGATATATATCGTGATAAATATCAGTTGGGTAAAAAACACAGCCCGAAAAAAGATTTAAATAAATTATTAATTTTCAGATCTTTTATTTTAAACTGTCCTGGGGGGTGAGGGGTTGAGAGGGAGGGGGTATTACTGTCATACAGGTATATTGCCCAACCCTTCCTCGGCCACTGAAATTAGATTGTACATGCCAGGGTCTCGTTATACTTGAAAAAGTATATGCACAGCTCTGCAGTGTGTCAGGACCATATATGAAATAAATATATATATGTATATGTGTTCGTGATGTAGTTCAAAGGATAAGTCCTGCTCGGTAATGGAATTTTTAGCCAAATGCATTTTAAGCATTTGTAAATCATTTTCCAATCATATGATGAATTGAGGTTCCCATAATAACCTGAATATAAGGCGTTTACTTAGATTAACCTCTCCTTTTTGTGCAAGATGTGATTCTTCCTTTTTCAAAAGCAAAGGGTCCGCCCGTCTCTTCTTCAGCTTTTCTCTCTGCAGCACTGAGGCGGGCATTTATACAGTTTAATATCTTGCATTTATGCAGTTTATTATTTTGTGAGCAGGTTAAGCTGGACGGGATGAAGAAAACATGAGACTGCTGCAGGCAGGATAAAGAGTGTCATTTGGAAGTCAGTAACATTGATGAGCTGTTTCAGATGTATTATTTTATACAAGAGGGACAGCCTTTTTAATCCTCTCATTACTGGAATAACCTTCACCCCGTTCCTGCAGGCCATAGCAGCATGGAGGTGATGAGCTGCTAAAGGTGACCCATATCTACTTTCTTTAGGCGTTTTATTCATGTTTACGTTTTATATTATTTTATATAATGCCTTAGTTGAAATTCATATTATTCAATGTAAGGGGTATAACATATTATATTGTGTTGTATTATAGCTTGGTCTTTATAGATGGGGAGGTTAAAAAAAAAGTGAGAGTAACTATATTTCTGTCAAAGTTAATAAAATCTCAAAATACATTTACGACTACCTTTAAAAAGTTCAATTATAGGTCACAATTTACCACTACCAATACGACTTTTAGTAGGCCATCAATAAAGTCAATATTTGTGTGTGTTATACATAGATAAATATAATAGTACAGAAACCGAACAGCTCATAAAGTTGCTTCTATTGGGCTTTTTTATACTGTTAGTGTAAAAAGGAAAATATTTAGGAGGGTTAGAGCAGGAAACAAGCGATTTCCATAAAGTATTAATATGAAACAAAAAGGCCTAAATATGACAATGTGCACGACTGGTACAATAATAAGCTGACATTGACTGTATTTCACATTCAACTTAAAAGTGATTACACCTTTAATTAAGAATGTGGATGGTATTTAGGGTTTTTAGTCAGGTTTGTCTTGATTACTTAGTACAGGGGGGCGCAAACTTTTTTCTCTGCGCCCCCCTGACGGCTGTCCCCTCGCTCCCGCGCCCCCCCCAACCCCAACTTACCCGCGCTCCGGCGTAATGACGTCACGTTGCCATAGCAACGTGACGTCACATGACCTCGCAGCGTCATTTTGACGCCGCGTTGCCATGGCGACGCCGGGAGGAAGCCGCCGGAGCCACGGGTAAGTATGGTTTACAGAGGCCCTGCAGCTCCCCCGGCACTTAATTTAAGTGCCTTCGGGAAGCGCGCGGGGCCTCTGTAAACCCCGCGCCCCCCGTCGGCAGTCTCGCGCCCCCCCTGGGGGTCGCGCCCCACAGATTGCGCACCGCTGACTTAGTACACAGCGACCACGAATTTTACCATTTGTTTTTTTTAACTTGTATAGTTACTGGTGTGTGATCTGTTTATAGAAGTACATTCCATGCTGTTGAACGGCAAGGTTCACTTACAGTATACATTAAAATAAGTTGATTGGTTCATTTGTTAAAGTACTTAATACTGTAGGTTGCTAATGTTTGGAAAATGTTGTAACATGTTTTAGGGAATAAATCCCTGATTTTCCATAATTGGATAAGAAAATGAGTAAGAGGACTAAACAAGCCAATTCACGGTCATTAATGATTCCCAAATTGTGCTGTAATGCCCCCTAGAAGGAATCCCAAAATGCAACAAACTTCAGCTAAAATGTATTATCTCTGCCCAGATAGTTTCTAACACTCTGTTGCTAAAATGAATTTCCTTCTGCTACCATATTGTGCCTGCACATCCCTATGTATAAGAAATGTAACTAGTATTTTATGTAAAAGCATGTATACCTTGACCTGTCAGCTTGGCCTGGGGCCATGCTTTGTTACTGAAATCCCCTGAGAATGGCTCTGGTGTCTCTGCCTGGTCGGTGCTTGTTTAGCAAGTGGTTGTTTTCTCTTTGGTAGCTTCAAATTGTACAGTTGTTTCACTTTCTTCCTGTTTCATTTCATTCACTGCATAATTGCATCATAAAAAAACCCATTCACGGGTTGTATTAATCTTGTTAACTTTTGAAATTTTGCACAATAAAAAAACTCTTTAAAATAAGGTGCTATTACTTTATATTAACATCTTTCTAGTTTACAAAACGCAAGTTTCCGTTTTCATATCTCTAGTAGTGGGGATATGAGTAATTCATCTATCCATTCTGTATGTCCAGGATTGCATGCCTTAACTGTTACTAACTTGTATTGTCTAAAGCAGGGGTGGGGAACCTTTTTTCTGCCAAGGGCCATTTTGATATTTATAAAATCATTCGAGGGCCATACAAAATTTATCAATTTAAAAATTAGCCTGCTATATTTAGTCAAATATTTAATTAACTCACCATTAATGTGATGGCTGGAACTGCTTCTCTTTGGGTGACTGACTGACTCTTGGGTGGTGGGTGACTATGACTGACTGCGGGTTGGTGTCTGCACACGTACGTACACACACACACACACACACACACACACACACACACACACACACACACACACACACACACACACACACACACACACACACACACACACTCAGAAACACTCAGACACACACACACTCAGAAACACTCAGACACACACACACACATATACACAAACACACACATATATACACACACACACACATATATACACACACACACACACATATATATACACACACACAAACATATATATATATACACACACACACACACACACACACACACACACACACACACACACACACACACACATATATATACACACATATATACACACACACACACACACACATACTGTATACACACACACACACACACACATATATATATATATACACACACACACACACACATATATATATATATATACACACACACACACACACACACACACACACACACACACACACACACACATATATACATACACACACACACACACACACACACACACACACACACACACACACACACACACACACACACACACACACACACACACACATATATACATACACACACACACACACACACACACACACACACACACACACACACACACACACACACACACACACACACACACACACACACACACACACACACACACACACACATTTAGCTAAGCCTGAGATTCTCTCCCATAAACAGGGAGGTGTGGCCAGACTGACTATTGATACAGTACAGCTCTTCCTCTGTCCCAGAAGGAAGTTCCTCAGCTTGTTTGCCGTCACTCCCTTCCTCTCCTCTCCTCCCCCTTCCTGTCCTCTCCCTTCCTCTCCTCCCCCTTCCTCTCCGCCCCCCTTCCTCTCCCTCCCCTTCCTCTCCTCCCCCTTCCTCTCCCCTCCAGCAGAGCCTGCAGTGGTTTGGGCTTCTCGGGTTGAGCTGACAGCCGAGTGCAGAGCCACACTGCTCACTGTAAACCCCGCACTGGCTGTCCTCTGGTAGTGCGCAGGTCAGCACAGCGCAGGGGATGCTGGGTTGGGGCTTCCCCGCCCTCAGTCCCAAGTTGGGAAGAGGGGGGGAAGCGGGCTCACAGGCATCAGGCCGGACACTCTGCTTGCCCTGCGGGACCTCGGCTCTGCGCATGCTGAATCGCTGCCATTTTTTTAAAAATTATTATTATTTAATTTTTTTTTAAATATAAAGGGCAGGGCCGCACGGGGGCCGGACCAAATCATTTTGCGGGCCTTATGCGGCCCGCGGGCCGGACGTTCCCCACCCCTGGTCTAAAGTGTGATTTAGTAGGCGCTCCCCATGTTACCCAGTGTATTGTTGTATGAAGTGCTTTAAGTGTGCACACCGTTACTACTGTGAAGAATTATTTCATGCTCCATAAATACATATGAAAGTCATGTGAAAATAAAACAGTGAATACATATAATTGCATGTAATGCAATAGTGAAAATAATATAAATAGCTAATAGTGCAGAAATAAAGGAACAAGTAATCTTCCACTCAAACCCAACAAAAATAGGAACCGTCTCCAAGGTTCCTTTTCATGTGTAATCTTCTCCAAAGAAGGGGAGCGTAGGATCCTGGAAAGCAAAACAAAGAAAGACCAATGGCGCAATGTCGTGAAAGTAGTTCATGAGATCTAGACCTGGCAAACCCTACGGAATGGGTCTGCTCACATTTTGGTAGGATAAAAAAGGCAATATCCCAAACGGTGGCCAATCCAAATAAAGAAACGTCTCAAGGGTGCCAGTATCCTAGAGGAGCAAGAGATACACAAATAGTGCAGATGGTATAAGCAAAAACACAAACAGTTTATATATTTTAAAAACTATATAATGCGTACTCGCATTCGGTACGACCTTTAAAATATATAAAAGGCAAACGTTGCCAGTGATTATGGTCAGGACCAGCTCCGGAAGGAAGCTGAACCACAGCGAAAGGCGTAGAATCGTTTAGCGAGAGAGACAGAGAGACGCTGTCTCTGTTCCTGACCGGAAGTGCGGGACATCGGAGTGAGACGTGAGATGCCAAGGGTCTGCAAAAGCGGTGAGGCCGCGGCGGGTCTACACATTCTGGGAGACAATAATTGCTGCCAACTTTTGCGTTTTATGTTTTAAAGGTCGTACCGAATAAGAGTATGTATTTTATAGCGGGTTTTTTAATATATAAAGTGTTTATGTTTGTACCATCTGCACGATTTGCGTATCTCTTGCTCCTCGAGGATACCAGCACCCTTGAGATGTATCTTTATTTGGATTTGCCACTTGTTGGGATATTGCTTTTTTTGATCCTACCAAATATGAGTAGACACATTTCGTAGGATTTGTAAGGTCTAGATCTCACTAACTACTCCCATGACATTGAGTCTTTCTTTGTTTTTCTTTCCGGTATCCTATGCTCCCCTTCTTTGGAGAAAGTTACTAACTTTATGGCAGATGTTGCAGTGTTCAAAAATCAAGAAAATAATTCCCTAACTTTGGTGAAAGGTATACCTTCGTCTTTGCATAAATGGACTTTATGCTCTTCCGTTCTCTTGCCTGGAGACTTGTTAAAGCAACATCTCCCCATCCCACCCCCCTCACCGCCCAAAAAATTATAATTATATATATATATATATATATATATATATATATATGTATATATATTAGCACTAGCACGCCTTTTGACACTATATATATATATATATATTTATATATATATATATATATATATATATATATATATATATATATATATATATATATATATATATATATATATGTGTGTGGTAATGGTAGGGGTTTCTCAGAGCTTGTTGGGTATCTGTGTGGTTATAAACTGTGTGCAGCTGGTCTCAGCTGCTTTTGGGAGGGTAGTGGCCCCTCCCCCCAAGGTTTAAGCTTGCCCCTCCCCACTTTCCAAGTTGGCAGGTCAGTTTAATTTTTGCCAGGTTACGACAGATCCAATGTATCATTCTTCCTGTAATTATACAGGTTAATAAGAATTTTAACCCAGGGAGTGTTAGGCCCGGGCCATAGAGGGGTGGGGAGAGCGGAGGTGCGCTAACGCTGAGGCTTGCCTGCTTCAGTCAGCGCGATTGCACGGACTTGCAGGCGAGCCAGCGTGCGCGAAGGGAGCCGGGGGGAGGTGGTTGGAGGCGGGGCAGTGACGTCGCTGGGCCAATCGCCCGCGACGCACTGACGTCAATGTCACGGCGCCGACATCACGGCGCCGTGACGTTGACGCTGCTGTGCTGTGATTGGAGGTTTTCAGCCGACAGCGCGCTGAAAAACAGCTTAGCGCTCGGCTGAAACCTCCAACTCTTCAGCACGCCTGCGGACGCTCGCGTGAGCCCCCTCTCAAGGCATCCTCATTGAGGATGCAGGGGCTCAGCGCGGAGCGTCCGCACGCCTCAGCACGGCCTGTCCATCTATGGACTCGGCCATAGGACCTGCTACGGTCATGCCTTGAAAGTGGCAGCAGGCTTAAGACGCTTTGGACAAAGGGTTAAAATAAAAGAACCTTTTTCAAAAGAATATATAGGTATTGCACTGTGTATTTTTGTCATATTGGAAGTAGCTTTGGGCATCTTTGCTTGTTTTTTGTTGTATATGTATATTTTTACCTGATATAAAGAGCTGAATAGATTGCCGAGATCTAAAATGGTTTGACTTTTTAGCAACCAGTGCAACATAAACCAAAGATGATGCCAAGGGTTTCTATTGGCCGGCACAGTGAGGCTGAACACAGGCAGGAGTTTTGGGCAATTTCAAAATTGAATATCTTAGTAACCGTGGATTCCCGTTAGCTTGGAGTGTCGGGGTTAGCTGCAGGGGACCACTTGTTTAAAATGAGGCAAATATTTTTTTTATATATGTTTAAAATAAATACAGCCTGGATTGCTGCTTTAAAGCAGCAGTCCTAGAAATATCCTGCATGTGTGTTTTTTTTAATAAATCAATTCTGTACTGTGAAAAAATACTTGCATTTTTTTTTTTTTTTTAAAAACAACAACTTTGAAAGACAATTTTTAATGTATTCTAATGTAACAAGCATTTTTGTTCCTATAGCAACCCTTTACAAAGGCACAAACCCTTCCTTTTCTGTAACAGGCTCTGGCACACCCCTTTGTGAGTCCTGCCCCCTCCACAGCCGTGCACGAGCATGGAGCACAAATGTATCAGTTACTGCTGCCTGGTCACATGATCTTCCCCAGAGAACTATGTCAGAGCAGCAGCAAAGGAGAGAAGCTCAGAATTAATTAATTAAACACACACACACATGTGTGCAATGGAACAAGGTTTAATTAATTCTGAGCTACTCTCCTTTTCTGCTGCTGCACTGACACAGTTCTAATTTTATAGTTATACTAGCTGATATACCCGGCGTTGCCCGGAGGCCGTGAGGGGGGGCGTGAAAGGCGGGGGGGGGCGTGAAAGGCGGGGGGGGGGGGCGTGAAAGGCGGGGGGGGGGCGTGAAAGGCGGGGGGGGGGCGTGAAAGGCGGGGGGGGCGTGAAAGGCGGGGGGGGGCGTGAAAGGGGGGGGGGCGTGAAAGGCGGGGGGGGCGTGAAAGGCGGGGGGGGGGCGTGAAAGGCGGGGGGGGGGCGTGAAAGGCGGGGGGGGGCGTGAAAGGCGGGGGGGGGGCGTGAAAGGCGGGGGGGGGCGTGAAAGGCGGGGGGGGGGGCGTGAAAGGCGGGGGGGGGCGTGAAAGGCGGGGGGGGGGCGTGAAAGGCGGGGGGGGGCGTGAAAGGCGGGGGGGGGCGTGAAAGGCGGGGGGGGGCGTGAAAGGCGGGGGGGGGCGTGAAAGGCGGGGGGGGGGCGTGAAAGGCGGGGGGGGCGTGAAAGGCGGGGGGGCGTGAAAGGCGGGGGGGGGCGTGAAAGGCGGGGGGGGGGGGGCGTGAAAGGCGGGGGGGGGGGGCGTGAAAGGCGGGGGGGGGGCGTGAAAGGCGGGGGGGGGCGTGAAAGGCGGGGGGGGGCGTGAAAGGCGGGGGGGGCGTGAAAGGCGGGGGGGGGGGCGTGAAAGGCGGGGGGGGGGGCGTGAAAGGCGGGGGGGGGGGCGTGAAAGGCGGGGGGGGGGGGCGTGAAAGGCGGGGGGGGGGGCGTGAAAGGCGGGGGGGGGCGGAGGCGGGGGGGCGTGAAAGGCGGGGGGGGGCGTGAAAGGCGGGGGGGGCGTGAAAGGCGGGGGGGGGGGCGTGAAAGGCGGGGGGGGGCGTGAAAGGCGGGGGGGGGGGCGTGAAAGGTGAAAGGCGGGGGGGGGGCGTGAAAGGCGGGGGGGGGGGCGTGAAAGGCGGGGGGGGGCGTGAAAGGCGGGGGGGGGGCGTGAAAGGCGGGGGGGGGCGTGAAAGGCGAGGGGGGGGCGTGAAAGGCGAGGGGGGGGCGTGAAGGCGGGGGGGGCGTGAAAGGCGGGGGGGGCGTGAAAGGCGGGGGGGCGTGAAAGGTGTAAAAGGCGGGGGGGCGTGAAAGGCAGGGGGGGCAACACACACACACAGTGTCACACACACACACACACACACACACACACACACACACACACACACAGTGTCACACACACACACTGTCACACAGACACACAGTGACACACACACACACGTCACCTAGAGCGACACACACGCGACACCTACCTGTAGTTCAGGCCGCCGCCATCTTCTCACTCGGCGCCGCGAGGGAACTACTTCCGGCCGCCGCCATCTTCACTTGGCGCCGCCGCCATCTTAGGCGCATCGCGAGGGAGGAAGGGGGTCCGCTGCCTGTTCCCCCGCCGGGGATGGAGATGAGGGGAGCGGGGAGCGCCGGGAGAGGTGAGCGGAGGGGGTGTAATGTGCGCGCGTGTGCACAGGGACATCTCAGTCGGCGCCGCCGCCATCTTAGGCGCATCGCGAGGGAGGAAGGGGGTCCGCTGTGCGGGGATGGAGATGAGGCGCCGCGAGGTCCGCTGCCTGTTCCCCCGCCGGGGATGGAGATGAGGGGAGCGGGAGAGGTGAGCGGAGGGGGTGTAATGTGCGCGCGTGTGCACAGGAACATCTTCTCAGTCGGCGCCGCCGCCATCTTAGGCGCATCGCGAGGGAGGAAGGGGGTCCGCTGCGCGGGGATGGAGATGAGGCGCCGCGAGGTCCGCTGCCTGTTCCCCCGCCGGGGATGGAGATGAGGGGAGTGGGAGCGCCGGGAGAGGTGAGCGGAGGGGGTATGTGTGTGTACACAGGGGTGAGAGTGTGTGTGTGTACACAGGGCTGAGAGTGTGTGTGTGTGTGTGTGTGTGTGTGTGTGTGTGTGTGTGTGTGTGTGTGTGTGTGTGTGTGTGTGTGTGTGTGTACAGGTTGTTGTTTCACAGGGGTGACTGTGAATGTGTGTGTACAGTGTGTGTGTGTACAGGGTTGAGTGTGAGTGTGTGTACAGTGTTGAGTGTGACACTGAGTGTGTGAGTGTGAGGGGGTGACTGTGTACCAAGGAGTCCTCAGAGGTTCTGGCCGTGTGGTGTGACTGCAAGTGTGTGAGAGTGAAGGAGGTGATGTCACAGTGGGGCGTACCTCTTGGCCAATGAGTCACGGACCAATCAGATTCACCGCAGATAGCACTAACCTCACTAACCATTCGATTTTATATATTAAGATAGTTGCCAGTATCACGTTTCAACACGTTTGTTCAACTGACAAATTACTTCTGTAAATAAATCTTTGCAGGTATTGAACCGGACTGTCCTGTGTTTGGATACTCTGTTCAGTAAAAAATGAGAGGTATACTGGACATGTATGTGTCCGATATTACCTCCCTGACATAGTGACCTGACACACCTTTCACCATTGAGTCCAGTATTTTTGAAGAAGCCACCTGGCAACCCTATATGTGTTTGTGTGTGTGTATGTGTGTGTGTATGTGTGTGTGTATATATATATATATATATATATATATATATATATATATATATAAATAAATATACATACATACATACATACATACATACATACATACATACATACATACACACAGTGTTGCTTGTCCCATGACATAAATTGTTAGTCCAAATAAAAAAGGTATCGCCTAATACTGAAGAACTCATATATTCTGGTGTGTGTATTTCCAGAAACCCTATCTGTGCATTTTAAGTAAAACTTTTGTCTTTGTCACAGAAATTGAATTTGTAATGATGATGTTTTTAATTAAAAATAAAAACACAATTTTAGTGCCAAAACACAAAGAAGTTTGACTTAGAACGCATGTTTTAGCTATTTGCACTTCTATATTTATAGTAACTGAATTACTTGTGTGTGTGTTTGTCAGTCAGTCAGTGTGTGTGTGTCTCTGTGTGGTGTGTGTTATTCTTCGTGTCCTGCCTCCCATCTCTCTTTACTCCCCCTCACCCCCGGCTTTCTACCCGTCACCCTGCACCCAAAACTCGTGGCCATGATACTGCGCCCAGCAGATTCTCAGGGCTTCACGTTGCCAGAACTGGGTCAAGCTGGGGCCAGTTCCCTTTCTCCTTGTGAGGACCTAAGGACTAACATTGATCACTATGACCAGCTCCGAGTCTCGTGCCCCTAATATTCATCATCTACTGCCCGGTACCACAGCACTTTGGCCAATAACACATTCTGACCCGTTACTAACGACCCCTACTAAGAGTCCTCGGCCAACCCACCCTCCTCCCAAATCCAGGCTCGCCCTTGGCTTGGCCACCGATCGTCTCCTCTCTGAGCGTCCGTCATCGCAGATTGCGATTGTGTAGTCCTCAATGGCTGTGCGTCCTCCTGGCGGTGGGCAGTTGTGATGGTGGTTGGCCGGGTCTTAGCGGTGCTGCATGGGATGCAGCACGATCACTCCCACCCCCCGTTACCGGACCAGCCCCGCTCCCTCCGGAAGAGGATCTCGGGGTGTGTGCCTTTTAATCACTCCGCAAACGCAATTGCACGCACACTCCTAGCATGGCCGTGGCAATGTGTTTGACAAGCGTGCGCGACCATGAGCACTCTGCGCTCAGCTGCTTGGAGAGACAAATACTTTTGAATTTGTCGCACTTGCCCTGGTCACGTATGCGCGGTTCAGCTAATGAGGCCGAACTGTTCACGCGAGGTAACAGGCACCCCCCCGCGCGCGC